>NW_027126717.1:0-5401 GCF_037325665.1 Littorina saxatilis | reverse complement strand
CCCCAAACCCCAAACCCCAAACCCCAAACCCCAAACCCCAAACCCCAGGCAGTTTTATAATTAAAATTAAAATAAAGTTTAAAGAGGAGGGGGCAGGAGGTAAGGGGGAAGGAGGCAGGAGGTAAGGGGTATGGAGGTGGAGATGGGGAAATGGATTTTTGAAAATTTAAAATATTTTGTCTTGGTGTCTTTGGAGAAAAAAAAATTATTTATTGACCATGTTCTAACTAAGATATTTTGTAATTACTTCACACTTCCAACTATCCTTATTAGAATTTTTGTATTTTGAGAAAAATTTGTCAATGGCCATTAAACTTATAGGGAAAATGGATTTTTAAAAAATTTAAAATATTTTGTCTTCGATGTTTTTGGACAAAAAAAATTACTTTTTAATCATGGTTCAACTAAGCACTTTTGTAATTACTTCACACTTCCAACTATCCTTATTAGAATTTTTGTATTTTGAGAAAAATTTGTCAATGGCCATTAAACTTATAAATAATTATTTTACTAGTAAGAAAAAATATTTTTTAAAAAGTAAGTATACAATAATTTGACTTTTTAGACAACTTAAAAAAAGACATATTCCTTATCTGGCTCAGAATAAAAATTAGTTATTTACAGGTTTGCTTTGTTTTACCAGATAAGCTTTTACTCTCAAAATCAAAAACAGTAATTTTAAAAATGGCTCCTAATTAAAAAAATTTTTTCTCAAAAAAAATGAAAAAATAAAATTATAAAGCTGTCCTCATATCTCTATTTCCCTTTCCTTTTTTTCATTTTATAGAAAAAAATATTTTTTTTCACCTAACAAAATATTTTTTCTCATATAGACCATTTTAATTTTGTAAATGATAACACTGATTTTTAAGATATTAATATAGAAATAAGTTAGTAGTAGTCAGTGAACAAGAATGTGAAGAAAAATGACTTCGGTGTCAGTGACCAAGTAGGAGTATGTAGCAGCAATTGGGTCAAAAAAAGAAACAAAATAATTAATTAAGTCAGCATTGAAGAAGACTGGAAGTCAGTCAGCCAGGTGTAATTAGTCTATGAATTTCCAAACTTGTCTCTTCGTGTTGAACTTAAGAACAATAAAGAGGTAGACTACTGAGCTAAAGGAGGTCTTTAGTAGAAGGTAATTTGGGAGATTTAAGCTTCAGAAGGCTTAGTTGACACTTTTTCCAAGCCTATTGTCATTAACAAACCATTTTACAATTTAGTCATCCAAAGTGCTTGAATGACAAAAAAGTTCATTTTTGTTATTTACAAAAATAAGACAAAGAGAATAACTTCCTTCAGCAACTTCCTATCAAGTAATTACTTTCTATAAAATATTTAAATTCTTCTTAACAGCTAATTGACTTAAACCAACTCTTAAGACTGCAACCAGCTTACATTTCAACCATTTAACCCTTTTTGTTAAATTCCAAATTTTTAAAAAATTCCGAAATTTCCAAAATGGACTTTCTTGCCATCTACAACAGTACTTAATTTCTTTTCAACAACAATTAATTTTAGCTTACTTATCTTTAACACATTTTCTTTTTTTTTTGATACAGACTCTCGCAATATACTCTAGTACTCCTTTTATCTTTCACATTTTTGTCAATTTTAATTTCTCCATCTCCATCACAGTGTAGATTGTGTCATTGAATTCCAGCTAAATGGAGTTTTATACTCCTATGCTTTAGTCATTTACTAGACTCATTTATAGACTTATTATTGCTGGCCTTCAACTCTACAAATTGGTCAAGCTAGCAACTGTTTTTTCGATTTTATTGCTTTATAATTTTATGTTCAAAATTTGCAAAATAAGACAAATACAAGAGAGTAACAAAATTTGTTTTTAATTAATTTTGTGATTTTGGTCTAACTGTCAATTTTTTACTTTTTCTTTCTCTTTAATGAGACGACTTAGCAATTAGAAATCAGAAACAAAACATCTAAACTCATCCAAAGCTAAGGTTTCATTCTTCTCCAAACGCTCCCAAAGAGAATTTTATGCCTTTGACTACTTGCAATAATTGCCTTTGCCTGCTCAATTGTAACAAAATATTTGGCCGAAGACTGCTTTTACCTTTTGTCTAATCTTGGTTATGTTGTTAAGAGAGTCATTGTAAGACCTACTGAGCAAATGTTTCTTCTTTCGAATTTTATTTTAAAGAAGACTCTGGTAAGCCTTGTACTCTTAACACCTCCTCTTTGTATAAATATTAAGAATTGTTCCAAATGTAAAAGCCATAACAGTTACAAAATTTGTTCAGCCAGTGAGGCAAAAATGGTAATTAGAGGACAGATGAATTATAGTATAATGTCAAACTTAAATGATCTTTTAAGCGAATACAAGGTGTCTAACAAAAAGTCAACAGGCTGAAATTCATTTTATCCTTGACCTCCTTGTGAAGATGAAGACTATCAGGTAGTAAGCCAGGAAGATAAGTTGAAAATTCAAGCTGCCATTGAAGAGTAAATGAAGAAGAGGTAACATAGGTAAAGCCTTCCTCATGGTATACATCCTAGAGTGTAAAGGGAATTTTTTGATTTAGAGTTTCCCAGCATGCACACTCTACTCACTTTTACAGTTAAGAGAGATGTGTCAATCCCATTGGTGACTATACTAGCTCAGTAGGAGAATGCATTGGATGCATTAATGGAGGTGGTGTTAAATGTCAACTGAGGTCTCTGGTGCAACAGATCAATTGCACTCCTCTATAAAATTCTTGATATTTAAATGAAGCCTAATTTTTCAGGGTTAGCATACAAGAATTTTCTCTCCTTTCCAAATTAGTAAAAAAGAAATTGACTGTAGGTGTAATTTTGTTGACATGCTGACAATGCTAAGTACCCTGAGTAATTGTAGCTATTGTAGCAATTGCATAATGACGAAAGACTTACTCTCAATAAACTAAAATTACTTAAGAAGCATGCCAGTGTGTACAAGAAATCTACTGAGCTAACCAACTTTCCCTAAGTCGACCTGTCAAAAGTTTTTGAACCAGAAAAACTTATCAACCTACCTCCTTAGTCTAAGTCATAAGGCTACTTTGACTATTTTGACATTTTGTTCCACACTGCCTTCTAAAACAAATAGAACAGTTGATATAGAGAAACAAATAGATCAAGTGCAGACTATGTAGAAGAGGTTTAGTAACTTATAGATGTATTCTTTATGCCTGAAAACTACAGTCTTTTAAGGAAAAATCTATCTAAAACCCTCTTCATTGTAAAAGAATTATATTATCTAGAAACGTAGTCAATCAAGTTAGAGTGAAAGCTGTCTTCAAAAGCTGAATTAGACGAGCATTTTTAAGAAATAATTGCCTTATAGACCTCTATAACAGTCCTGTCAATCTCACATAACCTTACTACTTTATGAAGACTTTGGCCTAAGATTCAAGTACTCCATTAACTCTGGAAGAAGTGGTTGACTGTTGTTCTTTACTGATGAAGCTCCAAGATATGATGTCTGACCCAATAGGATAGGAAGTGAGTACATAAGATATTAAGTTGTGAAGGGAGGTGTTCCATTTACAAGATATCTAAAGCCTCTCAGATCTCTTTGTTGAGATGTTACTTAAGTTTCTTGAGACTGAAGAAATTGAAGGAAAATGCTATAGTTAAATTGAAGACAAGCTTTCCTTTGCACTAATAATTCTTACTATGTTCCCTATGGACAAAAAACACTACTACAATTTTAAATATTCGTTACTACATTCACATTAATTTCCTATTATGCTTATTCTCAGCCATATTTAAAACTTTTGTTTGACTAAAACAAATTTTGAAAATATTTTAAAGTTGTAAATACAACATGATAAGATGCTGGACTTAGTAGGTCTTAAAGAAGATTGACTGAGGTAAGTCCCTAAGGCTGATTTATTAGTATGAAATAATTTTTCCAATTTTTACTATCAAATGGTTCAAATGTATTGAGACAATAAGCATCTTTTTTCAACCTACTCAATGGAGATTGACTAAACTGGTCACCTTACTATTAATAGTCACTAACTAAAAATTAAATATATACAGTTTGCTGAAAGTATAAAAAATGAAAATAAAAAAGAAGATCAAGATCAAGACCTATAAAATTTATCAACAGTTTCTTAATGATTATGTTGACTACTTAAATAAAAATGAGAGTAGTGTAAAATCAATTTTGTTTTATTAACTTGTTGATGTTGTAAAAGCAGTTGGGATAAGACTAGCCAAAACCATTACAGACAAAAGTTCAATTTCTGCTTATCCTTTTTAAACAGCCAATACAAAAAGCCCAAATATGACCTACAGAACTTATTAATTAAGTCAACATAAGCCATAAACAAAATGACAAATGATTAACAGACTCAAAGCAAAAGTCATCTTCTGTATGCAGAGCAGGATATCCTTCACAAGGAATTCGATGTTTTAAGAAAATTAGAAAATATTATTTATTTCAATTAGGCAGCTATACATAATTTTAAGACTTTGAAGTAGATGGAATAAAAAGAGTATTTCAAACCTTTTGATTACTAAGCATCAGGTAACATTTAATTTTTCAAAAATTTCAAATTTTTAATTAAAGGTTATGATGAAAAGAAAATAGCAAAATGAAAGGATACTACTAACAATATTGGCTTTAATCTTTTACTAAAGACAGATTTTGACTTCATTCCATTAATTTTCAAACTAAACAAAAAAGAATAATACTTAAGTGTATATTAAATCTCTTACCTTGGCTCTTACTCTCACTTGGAAGATATACTCAATTTTTTTAATATTTATTTTGAATTATTTCCAAAAGGTAAAGATTATCCTGATGATATTTTTTGCTTTAACTAACTATATATCTTAATGAAAGCATTTGTCCAATTGACGTCATATTCAGCTAAAATCATTTCAGAAATGGATATTAAAGACAATGTAATTGAAGCAAAACTTTTTGCTCAGATCAAACAAGAAACCTGATTGTTTTTATAGAGGCATGATAAATATCTTGCTACTATAAATCCTAATGAAAGACATTTGTAGATATGTAGAAACAATAAATACACTTTAAACTATTTACACTATGTAGATTAATGGCTTTAATCATAAAAAAATATTTACCAAATTGTTCATTCCCAGCTAACATTATATGACCAAAAAAAGTATCTAAGTTTTTCTTAGAAAAAAAAAGAAGTTGAGTTTATATTGCTGATTAAGGAGGTGTTTTAGAATGAGATTTAAGATTTTCAAAGCATTCAAAAGAAGATTAAGAATTATATCTTTAATAGACTGTATGTCTTTTCTTTTAGTGATCAACCATAAAGGTTAATAGATAACTCGTCTTAGGACAGCGGTGTAGTACTACCTACATGATGTAGTTCTAAGTTTTAATTATATTATGCCATTAATAATGATAAGGGGTTTGGGGTTTGGG
>NW_027126716.1:0-2000 GCF_037325665.1 Littorina saxatilis | reverse complement strand
GTGTGCGTGTGCGTGTGTGTGTGTGTGTGTGCGCACGTGTGCGGGTTTATGTGTGTGTGTGTGTGTGTGTGTGTGTGTGTGTGTGTGTGTGTGTTTGGGTGTGTATGGGTGTGTGTGTATGCGCGCGCGTGTGCAGGTTTATGTGTGTGTGCCTGCGCGCGTATATCGTGTGTATGTCGAGTGTGCATGTGTGTCCGTGTGCACGTGCGTGTGGTGTGTGTATGTGTGTGTGCGTGTGTGTGGGGGGGGGAATTAGCCTAGAACCCCATCGGTACATACTTGCCCAGCCACCTGTCTCAGTTCAGCGCTACTTTCGATGAAGGGACATCTTGGTGCCAGCCAAAAGTGTCCCTGCACTGCACCTGGTCTTTCGTGACAGCAACATGTTGGCCAAGATAATAGGCAAAGTGAAAACAAAAGATGTCCTCACAATGGCAGATACTGCTTATCTGCCACTAGATTACAGTTTATGATTTACTATGTAAATTCTCTTGTGTATGCCCTAGCTTTCATCTTTGTACATGTCTCTATCGTTCTCCCCCCCCCCCCCCCCTCCACCCCCTCAATCTCTTTCCTCCGCTAGTTTTAAATTATTCTTTGCTAGGTTTGCTTGAATTGACTCTGATTTTGATCCAGATAGTCTACAGTGTGTTAGTGATGTAATGTCCGACACAATTGTGTTATTCTCCAACTGCGTAGGGCACGTAATACTATAAGCGTTCGTTTGAGTTCGTGTCCCTATTGGTTTTTTCGTTTTATTATTGTATCATGTTTAATTGAATAAAAGCCTGTTTAAACCAATGGCAGGTACAGCTATCATTTCTCATGACCTTGACACGGCTTTTCAACCTTTTATCACCTGCGCTGCCAGCCACTAATACATCGCGTGTTCACACACGGGAGTTCAAGCTTTATCAGATTTGATAGAGAGGTTAAAATCAGAGCGCTCATGTGCCATGCAACGTATGATATCAGCGTACATTAAAGCCCCAGTATGTCTCAAATGGTTTATAAAACGATTTAAATCTTCTTATGGAAAAAGCAGTTCTAACCTTATGGAACACACTTGCAATAGCATTTAATAGCATAATTAAATGAAACAGTTCGTTTGAATTGCTATTTAGCTCGCGTAAACCACACACCAGATTTTGTGGTTATCTAACCTATGAGCCATCGTGAACCCGTGTGATCCACTTTCCTTTTTTTCACAATTTAGTCGTCAGTTTGTGATTTTAATGCGACTGGCTGTATCTGCAATAGCACGTTATTTTGTACCTCTGATTCTAAAACGCGACAAACGGCTGCGAGTCACACGAACTTGTCGGCGGTGGATGGCTTCAAAGAAAGCGAACGCTATGCAGAACAATCGTCTGCTTTGAGACACGACCTTTCGTGACCTTTGCTTCCGGGCATTCTTTTTTTTTTTAACTTTCAAAACTTCGAATTGTACTGATCTTGTCTTGATGAAAAAAGAAATATTTTATGATTTAAGAATGTTTGTGTTACAAGCTGTCAATTTATTATTTAGATTTTAAAGGTTAGTTCTAGCGCCAAAACGAGGCGCCTGATTGTAGATCAGACGGTCCACGAAAATAAATTCTTTGAAAATAGGGAGATTTAAAAGACAGCACGTTTCGTTTTGCAGCTCGTTTCGTTTGGTGAATGAGTCACCCCGCGAAACGGAACGTGAAACGAGACGGCATAGGCCGCAGACAAGATTTAGATGTATTCACGTTTCGTTTCGGAATGAAGGAAGGGCGATAAATCTTCAAGTGAAATTATCACGTCTGTCCTCGATCAGAATGGAAAAAAAAACCCTAGGAGGTGGTCCAGAATCGGGCATACTTTGATTATTTTCAGTCCAAATAAATCACACAGACTTTGTTTATACAAAATCACATACGAAGCCAGAATAAAAATTCGATGCGATGACCTACTTCTGCTTCGCCATTTGCTTTCTCACCATGAAGTTGGATAAATGTACCAGGATCAGCACCCTT
>NW_027126715.1:15000-18792 GCF_037325665.1 Littorina saxatilis | reverse complement strand
TACCTGTACAAGTCGTCCCCATGAAGCCAGTACCGTTACAGTTGCATGATCCATCTGGTTTAATACATATTCCCCCATTCTGGCATGGGTTAGTTTCGCACGGATCTGCAATATTGAAAAACACTGGATGTCAAGAAGAGGAAAAGGGCAATAATCAATCAATCAATCAATCAATCAATCAATCAATCAATCAATATGAGGCTTATATCGCGCGTATTCCGTGGGTACAGTTCTAAGCGCAGAGATTTATTTTATTTTTTATTTTATTTTTAATTTGTATGCAATTTATATCGCGCACATATTCAAGGCGCAGGGATTTATTTATGCATAAGAGGATGTTCGCTTTTGGTTTTACCGTCTACTTTCTCACATGGAGAGAAATCCAGAATAGAGAGACCGCTTACGATTGTCAAGATTAAAAACATTTTTTAAAAAGCCAAGAGAGGTTAAGTTTATGGAAAGTATAATTATAGACAAAACGAAACAACAGTCATTTTGCTTCGTCCATTTCGGAAGCGACAAGAATTCAGAGATAAACCACAGTACCATTTTGCTAGTTTATGGAAAGTATGATTATAGACAAAACGAAACAACAGTCATTTTGCTTTGTCCATTTCGGAAGCGACAAGAATTCAGAGATAAGCCTCAGTACCATTTACTATCAATTTGTGTGTGTTGTGTATCGTGTTTGTCCACTTTGAAGACGGATAGATCAAAGTTCTAGTGAGTGTTTTGTTATGTCTAAAATTAATGACATACGATACCGATGCATGCACAGCCTGGCGGTGACCCGACGATTAATTTTCTACCGATGATAGGTTGAAATCACCGAGACAAACTTTGTTCTCGAAATTATTTTTCACTTCCTGCGGCGACATTAAAAAGAAGTGACATAATTGTTACGTGACGCCAATAATATTCACGTTACGACGTCTTTTCAAACTTTGTTTGTCTTTTGTCTTGAGTGATTTCACTTCGAGAATGATGGTGTTAGAGATTTCACTTCGAAAGAGAGGGTCCCAAAGAGACATTTTGGTGTGTGTGTGTGTGTGTGTGTGTGTGTGTGTGTGTGTGTGTGTGTGTGTGTGTGTGTGTGTGTGTGTGTTGTGTGTGTGTGTGTGTGTGTGCTTAGTGGATATTGTATGTCTTTAAACGTTCCATAATGGCCCCGTCACACAGCGCTACGTCCGTACCACGACCATGCCGATCACGCCGATCTGTAAAAGTTATCAAATCGGGGCATATCGCCTTTAAATCCAGAGCGTGGCCAATCGTGGGCCAAACAAGGGAGGATCTCCATGAGCGTGGTTTGGTCGGGGTGGGATCTGCTAGATCGGGAAGCTGCACGCTCTCCCTACGCTTATTTTGAACGGCACAAAACAAGCGTAGCCGGGTCGTGGTGCAGGACAGTCTTGATGTAGTTTTTTTTTTATTTGCCATGTGCTGGATTTTGACGGCGATTATGCCCCAACTTCAAAGATGAACGAACCTGATGTTGGTTGCATCACGACCACAGAGATCTCACCACGATGCTACCACGCTGCTTGTACGATAATGGCGTTCCCGCTACGTTCTTAATAAGACTTTTTGCCACGCTTTCTGTAGGCCACGACCCGGCTTTTGTGCAAGCGTGGGGAGAAGGTGCAGCTTCCGGGGTTCGAACCCACGACCTCCCGATCACGGGGCGGACGCCTTACCACTAGGCCAACCGTGCCGGTTAAACAAGACAAGAAGAAAAACACACTGCACAGTTACTAGTCCATCGCAAGGACAATACTTACATTCACAGTCGGGGTCAAGAGTGCCAGCTGGACAGTCACAGGAGAAACGCCGGGCGGTCGTCACGTTGACCACACAGCTCCCCCCGTTCTGGCACACCGTGTTGTTCGTGCAGGGGTTGTCTGTTGGCATAGTTTACCATCATTATGAGCACAAAGTTCTTCCATTCTGGTTGAAGGGCGTCTTAATTGAGCAAGAAGTCAACTTCACCAAGACTTTGTGAAGTCTTTTTACATTTAGTCAAGTTTTGACTAAATGTTTTAACATAGACGGGGAATCGAGAAGAGGGTCGTGGTGTATGTGTGTCTGTATGTGTCTGTGTCTGTGTCTGTGTCTGTAGAGCGGTACAGAGAAAATTACCGGACCGATCGTCATGAAACTTTACATGAGAGTTCCTGGGTATGATATCCCCAGACATGTTTTTATTTTTTTGATAAAAGTCTTTGATGACGTCATCCGACTTTTTGTAAAAGTTGAGGCTGCACTGTCACACCCTCATTTTTCAATGAAATTGTTTGAAATTTTGGCCAAGCGATTTTCCACAAAGGCCGGACTTTGGTATTGCATATCAGCTTGAAGGCTTAGACATTAATTAATGAGTTTGGTCATTACAAATCTGAAAATTGTAATTAAAAATATTTTTTTATAAAACGATCCAAAAACAACTTCATTTTATTCCTCGTCATTTTCTGATTAAAAAAACATATACATATGTTATATTCGGATTAAAAACAAGCTCTGAAAATTAACAATATGAAAATTATGATTAAAATTAAATTTCCGAAATCGATGTAAAAACAATTTCATCTTATTCCTGGTCGGTTCCTGATTCCAAAAACATATATATATGATATGTTTGGATTAAAAACAAGCTCAGAAAATTAAAAAGAATAGAGATACAGAAAAGCGTGCTATCCTGCTCAGCGCAACCACTACCGCGCTATTCTGGCTTGTTAATTTCACTGCCTTTGCCACGAGCGGTGGACTGACGATGCTACGAGTATATACGGTCTTGCTGAAAAAATGCAGTGCGTTCAGTTTCATTCTGTGAGTTCGACAGCTTGACTAAATATGGTATTTTCGCCTCACGCGACTTGTTTTAACGATGATTCAGAACTAAAGCTTGGTTGAGCCGGCTTCGTGAAGTATAATTTGTCAAATTGACTTGGCCCAATCAATGGTAGGCTATCCCCTGTTGTTCGTAATGGGGTTGTTTGTTGGCATAGCATCAAGCACCGATTGAGCTCTTATTTTCGTGTCATATGGCTTGTTTTGCGTTGATTGAAGCAGGCTGCTCTCAGATACAACAAATGCAAATGCGTTAACTTTGGTCGCTTGTCTTTGTCGTTGACTTTGGTCGCTTGTCTTTGTCGTTAACTTTGGTCGCTTGTCTTTGTCGTTGACTCACCTGAGTGGTCTGGCCTGAGGTGCAGGGAGCGAAAGGGTGTGAAACCCAAACGGGTGAGAACAAACCACGGAGTCTGATTCGTTGAAATCGCAACAAACCTCAATTTCAACCAATCCAACACCGCGCCTGAATCCCACTTTCTCGTGCACCTCGACCCAGGAGAGTCTTGGGATACAGTAGTCTTATTAGACTGTTGTGGATTTCTTCGAATAGCCGCTGAGTTTTAAAACTTCACACTCTTTGACGGTGAAATGACCTCCAGATACTAGGAAAATGTAGTTGACCCTTGTCAAAGTGCATTGCTACAACGGGGTCACGTTTTCTTTAAAAAAAATAATATAAAAAAAAAGGAAAGTTATCATGTTCTGGAAGATTTTTGAAGCTAGCTTCTTGAAATTGCACACAATACCCGGGAATCTTTAAAAGGATCTTCAGACATGATCAAAGTCTGGTTGACCTTTGTCAAATCTTAAGAACAACTGGTTGGTAAATTACATTTGAATGTGAATGGCCAATAGTAGACGCCTGATGTAATTCAGACACCTCGTACAGAATACAGAATCTTTATTTGTCCAAGGTTGGGAATTGGACTTGACATTGCGGTT
>NW_027126715.1:0-10000 GCF_037325665.1 Littorina saxatilis | reverse complement strand
TTTTTTTTCATTTCTCAAAAAAAATCCCCCAAAAAACAACCTCTGGCACATTTTGCGAACCATACCGAGACAAATTTTTTTTTTTTTTTAAAGCCGACCCTATTTTCTTTGGTCATGTTACCCTAAACATATATTTTTGTTTGGCCTTATGATGTCAGCACGAACATGGATTATTACTCAAGTGGCGATTTAGCATATTTCATTGTTTAAATCGCTCCACTATAATCTGAGCTTGCAGTGTCAAATTTCATCATTTCTATCTCTATAATAATGAGGAGGAGGAACTCGGTTATCTAAACAAAAATATTTTAAACAGGCTTATTGATGTTGTTGCTCTCTGGGAGAGAATTCCAAATATGGGTAGTGCATTGGAAATATGACTTTCTGTTCAATTCGGTTCTATGTGATGGAACAACCCGTTCAAACGGTCTCCGTCTGTGATAGAGATTTTCAGTCAATACAAGTGGTGGATATAAATCAGACACGTTCTATAAACACAGAGATTGGATTGCATATTTTTAGGCGATCACTATTTCATTCTGGAGAAATGCAAAATAGATTGGTATGCAAAGTTCACGCTTTATGTCATTTTTCTGTTTTCACGTCAATGATTATGTTCCCAGTCTTAAAGTGAATGGTCGTTCTTATCGTGCCCCAGAAACGACAATGATGTGTGGCTTTTTCTGTTTTCATACTTGATCCCTTTAAACATGTCAAACTTGCGGTGGAAATATTTCTAAAGTGGTAGCTTTCTTTTGAGTAGGAAATCGGTGTTCCGTTTTATAATGTACTTTTTCTTCGGTTATTATTTTTAACTTTGAGCGGAATGTAGCCTGAGTTTACGTAATAAAGTAATGATGATGATGAATTTTTCCCCGTGATTTGTGTGAAATTCACTGACCCATTTGTACCGTTTTGCACCCATGATAGGGGTGAGGAGGGGGGAGGTGTGGAGTGTGTGACCTTTGTTGTCAAACCAAAAATTGATGAGGCTGCATTTTTCTCCTTAGATTTAAGATTTAATAGATTTAAATGTCATAACGAGTGGGGTTTTTCAATTAATGCTGTTGAAATGTTTGCAATGATTTTTCTTGGTGTTGTGTAATTTTTAAATTACAAAGGAATTGATATGTAAGACAGTTTCAAATGAGCTATTTTTCGCGGCTGTATTTACTGTACAAACAACTCTAAATATGGCAAAAGTGTCACGTGATAATCAATCGTTTGGTTTCGGCGCTCGCTGGAGCAGACGATTGTTTCTGTAACCAGTTGACAGTGATGCAACCATATATTACGGTCTCCTTCCGGCAGCAGTCCCAAAATTTCGACTTGTTTTGACCTTAGAACAATGTCTTTATCATAACTGTCAAGAACAGAACGGAGATCACTGTCGAAGTCGGCCAATCTGCAATCATTTTCGTCTCGCGAACACTGCTCGCGAACAACATATGGGAGATAACTCTGTATTCTTGTTTTGATAGATTCGCGTTGGAAATTAGCGTCCGGTCAGAGAGACAACTGGCGATAGCTGTGGAGCGATGATTATCAGAATGAGTCCTTCCCGTATCAAAGATTGGGCTCACGACCATCTCAATACTCACCCCTTACCCCCAAAATCCACGCTGAACTTTCCCTTTCAGGTGATAGGGTGTCCTTTTTACATGTTGGTACTATTCGGCTTCAGAGTGGGGACAATAAAGATCGTTTGTGTGTGTTGTCAAGAATACGGAGAAAACGGTGACGTAATTCGACTATACAGGAAATGACGGCCATTATCACAGGAAATGAACAGCTTCTGTCACAGAAGAATTTGGAAAAAGCCGGAAAGCGGGGTTGGGCTGTTGTGATACTATCACGCATTTGAGATATTGAAGAAGCTTTGAAAAAGAGATACTTAATTTACCCTGTCTGAAGCCGTACTTTTGCAATTTTAAAGGCACACTCTTTCCCGTGAAAACAGTTCGTTTCTCGGTTACAGAGACAGAAATGTATCTTTAAATATCAAACTATTATTTTGTCTCTCGATGGTGATAAAATAAGTAGGCCTAGTGGACGATCATTCACGGCAGCTCGTAGGAGAAGCATTGATTACTTCATCAGCTTCGCCTTGCCAATGATATATTGCTGATGGTCCCTGTGGATCGTGTGGTGTGGGTGGGTTTGTGTGTGCGTGTGTTTGTGTGTTTGCGTGCGTGTGTGTGTTTGTGCGTGCGTGTGTGTGTACGCGCGCGCGTGTGTGTGTATGTGTTTGGGAGTGTGTCTGTGCGTGTGTGCTTGCACGCGCTTATGTGTGTGCGTGAATGTGCTTCTATGTGTGTGCGGATTGTGTGTGTGTGTGTGTCGTGTGTGTGTGCATGCGTGCGTGCGTGCGTGCGCGCGTGCGTGCGAGTGTGTGCATGCGTGCGTGCGAGCGTGTAAACCAGACGAGAAGTATGGGGTTTGTTGTTGTCGTGTTCAGTGTACTAAGGGTAAATGGACGGAAATGAAGAAAGAGTTTGGCGTTGAGTGCATTTAGGATAAATGTTGAGCAAAGGGCATGAAAAAGACGGAGGGAAGGAGGGAGGTGGGGGGGGGGGGGGGGGGGGGGGGGAAGACAGGGACAGACATAGACAGAGAAAAATGCAAAGTAAATAAGAAAAGAAAAGAAAGCACACAGGAAGTCATGTCTGTATGTATCAAAGTCTGTCTGGATGTATGTCTGTCTGTCTGTCTGTCTGTCTGTCTGTCTGTCTGTTTGCATGTCAGTCAATACGCGTATATGATGGTTGACAGGAAGTCGCTACGTTCCAGGCAAATAAACACAGTCGAAGTATTTGCCCACCTTCAATTAGTGACCAAAGGGTCAGATAAGTACTCTCGGAATCTAATTACCGAAGACAATAAACGCACTGTACTGTGAAAATACCCATACGCTGTCGAGAGGTGGGGTCTGTATGATAATGCGTGGAAACAACATTTGTGTGCAAGTGGCCACACGCATGGAGGGAAAGTGCTGTATAATTATTTTATTGTGCGACGATTCATGTATGGGTGGGCTGTCATGATAGGGTTGTTTTGTGCAAAATATTTGAGTGTGGTCATCTCTGTCACTGACTCCGTCTGTCTCACAGTCTGTCTGTCTGTCTGTCTGTCTCAGTGTCCGTCTGTCTCTCTGTCTCTGTCTCTCTCTTTCTCTATCTCTGTCTCTCTCTTTCTGTCTCTCTCTCTCTCTCTATCTGTCTCTCTCTCTCTCTCTCTCTCTCTCTCTGTGCGCGTATATGTATGTGTGAACAACAACAACAACAAATGTTTATTGTCCTCAAACCAAAAAGGTTATTGACACATTGCTATGAATTCTAAAGCATTCTGCGACAAACCTTCCGAGACATATTTGAACATCTTTGTCCATAAATATTTCACTTGGTTTATAATTAATATAATCTACATCAATATTAGTCACGTCTTTTTTAAACTTTTCTCTACTTTCATGGAATTTTACGCATTCATCCAGAAGATGATATTCATCTTCAACAATGTTACATACCATACACAAACGATTTTCTCTTTGGATGTTATGATGTCTTCCAGTTTCTATTTTTAGATTGTGACTACTGGTTCTTAATCGACTTAAAGCTGTCCTGTGATTTCGATTTTCTATCATTGTCAGATATGACTGAATTTCATATGTATCACATATATTTGAATAGAATCTTAATCTTGCAATTCCTTTTGATTTAGCTTTATTCCAAAAACGTATGTATTCACTTTGTAATTTCATTTGTATGGCAAATTGTAACTTTCTCGTATCAAAAGTAGATTGATTTTGCCAAACATGATTAAAGCCAAGTCTTGAAAGTGAACTTTTAATGAATATGAGCCAAGAATCTTCTTTAGGGTTATTAAACATGTCATCATATACTTGATGAACAAATGAATCTCGTTTAGATTGTAAAATATGAGTCCAATAGGAAATGGTTTGTGTTAACATTCTTAGTGCTAATGGGAATCTACCTAATTCTGCCAGCACTGGTATACACATGGTTTTTCTGTGTACACCTAGCAGACAACGACAAAATTTTATATGGATGTCTTCACTCGTAGAATTTCTTGAAAAACATGATTCAAAAAACTTCTCGATGTTATCGATTGATTTGTTGGAATAATTGTATGGGAACCAAATACTTGATCCATATGTCAAGATTGGATTCACTAAAGAATCAAATAAATGTAAAGCAGTATCAATTTGAACATTTTCTTTTCTAAACATTCTCCTAAGCAAATGGCTTGCTTTATTGGCTTGTTTACATTGATGTTCTTGAGCTTTTTGTAAAGAACCATTTTGATTAAATACTATTCCTAAATATTTATACTGATCTGCAATTGTAATGAAAGTCAATCCACATTTAAACAGGGTCTTTACGTTTGTGTTTGTGCGACAAAAAACTAATACTTTGGTTTTGTCTGTATTAATTTTTAAACCCCATTTTTCACAATAATTATTTAGATGATCTAGTTTAGTTTGCAATCCTCCTTTTGTTTTGGACAATAATACGAGATCATCAGCGTATAGAAGACACGATATTTTATTTTTTGATTGTTTTCCTATAGGTGGGGAATCAAAATCAGGAAGATTTTCAGTAATGTCATTTATAAAAATGTTAAAGAGAGTGGGGCTTAATGTGTTACCCTGCTGAACTCCTTTTTTTACTGTTATACTTGGTGATAGTCCATTTTTCAATTTTGTACAAATTGTTGAGTTTGTATACATGTTTTTTATTACATTGAAGCATCGACCTAAATTGTGTGTGTGTGTGTGTGTGTGTGTGTGTGTGTGTGTGTGTGTGTGTGTGTGTGTGTGTGTGTGTGTGTGTGTGTGTGTGTGAGTGTGTGTGTGCACGCGTGTGTGTGCGAGTCGACTTTTCTTTTCCTTTGTATTATATTGACATACATGTACATTTCAATGTTCTATCATGCATTATGTATTCGTATAGGTAATGTTGTAATTAGTAATACTGTATGATTGCGATTGACAATTGTCCTTTTATTGTCTTTATTTTTATGTCTTAGTTTAGCAGGGACAGATTGTAAGACTAGGCGTGAGCCTAAAATCTCCATCCTTGAGTAATAAAGTTCGTTCGTTCTCTCTCTCTCTCTCTCTCTCTCTCTCTCTCTCTCTCTCTCTCTCTCTCTCTCTCTCTCTCTCTCTCTCTCTCTCTCTCTCTCTCTCTCTCTCTCTCTCCCGACATAAACAATTTTAGGCCAATTTCGCTATTGTCTGTTCTATCAAAACCATTAGAAAAACATGTACAAAAGTGCTTGCTTCTGCACATGGAAAGCCGTGGTCTTTTCGCTCCATCTCAATCAGGATTTCGCCCTAAACATTCGTGTCACACAGCTCTCGTTAAACTATGCGATACATGGCTCTCTGCCATTAACCATTCCGAAACAGTCAACGCCGTCTTCCTTGATTTTAAGAAAGCGTTTGATATTGTTGATCACACAATTCTGTTAAAGAAATTATCTTGTTATTTTGGCGACGCATCTTACTTACCTTTTTTTCGTTCTTATTTAGCGAACAGAACGCAGTTTGTCTCCCTTGATGTTAACCGTTCTTCCATAGGACGGCTAATGCACGGCGTCCCACAAGGATCAGTTTTGGGCCCACTTTTTTTTTTTTTTTTTTTTTTTTTCTTTTTTTTTCTTCTCTCTTTTTTTTTTTTTTTCTTCTCTTTTATCTTAGGAGATCAGACATTGTTAATCACACATGTGCGTGCGTTTTTTTTTTTTTTTTTTTTTTATATCGGAAGTTTTTTTAAAAAAATTTTTTTATAATCATTTTAATTCTTATTAAGTTATTATTGTTTTCCTTCAGTCTCACTCTTTCTCTCAGCTTCACACTCAATGGACAGTAAACAGATCATGGACAATTGTTTTTAATTTTTTTTTTATTTACATTTACCCTCTCTCTCTCTCTCTCTCTCTCTCTCTTTCTCTCTCTCCTCTCTCTCTCTCTCTTTCTCACACTTGTCCACACAACATCTCTCTCTCTCTCTCACTCTCTCTCTCTCTCTCTCTCTCTCTCTCTCTCTCTCTCTCTCTCTCTCTCTCTCTCTCTGACTCACTCCCTAGTCTGTCTTTCTCTGCATCCACTTTCTTTCTCTTCGACTTGTCTGTTTTTTTCTGAATTTTGTTCTTCTTTGAATTTTCTGTCTTCTTCTTTGTTCTTCTTTTTTGCTTCGTCTCTCTCTCTCTCTCTCTCTCTCTCTCTCTCTCTCTCTCTCTCTCTCTCTCTCTCTCTCTCTCTCTCTCTCTCTCTCTCTCTCTCTCTCTCTCTCTCTCTCTCTCTCTCTCTCCTCTCCCCCATACTCTGTCGGTCTCTCTCTCCCCCTCTCTCCCATAGTCTGTCAATCTCTCTCTCTCTCTCTCTCTCTCTCTCTCTCTCTCTCTCTCTCTCTCTCTCTCTCTCTCTCTCTCTCTCACTGTCTCCTCTCGTTCTGTCTTCTCTCTCTCCACCTATTTTTTTTTTATATACATTTTGTCCTATATTTTCTTCCGTCATCATTTCTCCTTTTGTTACCTAACGTTTCTTTATTTCAATTTCACAGATAGCAACATATATGCGAGTCACAAGTCAATTATTTTTCTTAAACTTAACTCTTTTTCAAAAATACATCCGATCTCTAAAGGGGTACCGTATCTATAAATACCTATGCACATTTTTGCAATCAAGATCAGCAAATTGACATAGTTTGCTTCAGCGGATGAAATAGAATTCCTTTTAACTAGGCCAAATAGGGCATCCCGCACATCAACATGAATTCTTTTTGAACAAGCGGTGAAGAAGGCTTCTTCAACAAGATTCCACACTTTGCTTATTTTTATACAATAATAAAAGAAATGTTCGATATAATCTGTCTCTTCTGTACAATGTGTACAACTAATACTCTCAGCAATGCCCATTTTATACAATATAATGTTCGTTGGATAAATGTTATGAGTTATTTTCCAGTGTAGCAGTCTCAATCTTACTTCTTTTGATGCGTTGCTTGCTATCTGCCAAATGTCCTTGTTTATTTCAATTCCCATCTTTCTTTTCCAGAAACTGACTGCAATAGTGTCAGTTTGATAAGCGTCTACCATTAATTTACGAAACTGCCTGGGTTTAAATGTACTTATTTTTTGATAATCCATTACCTTCATAGCTTGTATTCCATTATCATTCATCTTCAAAAAAAGGGATGCTATTGCTGTGCGAATTGCCCCATATTCAAATAGTCTTGTTGGTTTATGCCCAACTCTTTCACAAATCCTGTGAAATGGTAAAAACATATTATTCTCGTATAAATCCTTCACATAGCATATATCAGATGTAACCCAATCACGTAGAAACATTGTCTTGCCACGATAAGCAATTAGAGAGTTATTCCATAGGCATAAATTCTCCAGCTGGGTCATTTTTTTCACGCAAGGTAATATCTTTTCATGGTTGTCAAGCCAACATTCTAAAACGCTTTTCCAGAACTTGTTTGTAATCAACCCCAACCCTTTAAATAAGGCTGGTTTGACGTTTGCTTGAAAGCAGCATAGATTTTTTCCGAGTTTGGAGAACATACTGAGTGGAATACTTTTCCAAGCTTCTTCGTTTGGTTGCAGTAATTTCGAAAACCATCCAAGTACAAAGGATTTTTGAAAGTCACCCAAGTCAATCATATTTAGGCCACCTTTACTTGTTTCCTGGCACATAACTTTTCGTTTTACCTTTTCATAGGCTTTTGTGTTTGAAAATCTTTTTTTCCAAATGAATCTGAAAAACATTGAGTTCAGTTTACATATGATCTTTTCGGGTATAATCAAAGCTTGCAAAGCATGTGTTAATTGAGGGATCAAAAGTGATTTTACAAGGCAAATCTTTCCCATTATACTGCAGTTTCTCTTAGACCACTTAATCATTGTGCTCTGAATATGATTAATTTTTTCCGTCCAGTTTTCTTCGATTTCCGAGGCTTCTAAATTATTACTAAAATATATACCAAGAATTTTGACTTTTGATTTCCATCTGAAGCCACATGGCTGCTCCTCAGAGTACTTCTGTGAACCCAACCACATGGCCTCCGATTTCAGTCTGTTCACAGCCAGTCCTGAGAACTTGGAGAAATATGACACCAATGTCAGAGCATTTTGCACATCATCAGTGCCTTTCAGAAAAAGCGTAATATCATCAGCGTACAAGATCATTTTCAATAGTCTTTCTTGATTAGTACTATTGGCTGATGGCAAGAATACCCCTTTAACTGACTGATCTGCCCTCATCTTGACTGCCAGCAGCTCTAAGGCGAGCACGAAGGCCATTGGTGAGAATGAGCAGCCTTGTCGAATTCCAGCGTTCATTTCTATAGGCTCTGACAACCACCCCATATAATTTACACAACTTACTGTTTCGTTCATGAGCGTAGTGACCCATCTAACAAAAGTGTTACCAAAATTGAAGCGTTTAAAGGCATACATTATGTATTCTTTTGATATTGTGTCGAAAGCAGCTTTGTAGTCTAGAGCTAGGAGTAGCCCTGGTTTGTTCGTTTGTTTGAGATGTGTAATTATATCATCAATCATTCTAACTGCTGTGCTACTATTTCTGCCTTTCATAAAACCAAACTGATTTTCATGAATTATTGTTCCAAGCACACTTTTTAGGCGTACTGCTAGACACTTTGCCAGTAACTTATAATCTGAGTTTAGTAAAGATATTGGTCGCCAGTTATTCAGATCATCCCTTGACAGTTGCTTCCCTTTGTGTATTAATGTTATAACTGCTCTCTTTTGGGTCGGAGACATTTGACCATTATCAAAAGCGGCGTTCAAGGAACATATAACCATTGTCTTTATCTGACACCAGAAAAATTTCATAAAACCAGTTGTTAGACCATCTCCGCCTGGTGCTGAGCCATTTTTCATTATTTTTAAAGCCTTTGTGATTTCATCTTCAGTTAAAATGCCCTCAATGCTATTTTTCTGTTCTTCGGTCAATTGTGGAACTTCTACGTCTTGTAAAAACATTTCAACATATTGTTCATCAAAGTTAATTCTTTTTTTGTATCTATTTGAATAAAAACGAGTTTGCTCTTTTACAATATCTTGTCTTTTTTTCAATACTTGTCCCTCCTCATTAGTTAGTCTATCCATTACTTTACTATTTGCTCGAGCCTTTTCTAGGTTGAGAAAATATTTAGTGTTTTTTTCCCCGTCTTCAATAAATTTTACACGTGCCCGTGCATGGGCACCTTTTGCTTCTCTAATCGCATACAATTCCATTTCTGTTTTATACTTCTCCCGTTGATCAACTAATTCTTTGTCTGTCGGGTTAAGAGCCAAATTCTTCTCTATCTCATCTAATTCAGACTGTAACTCTGCTTTCCTTCTGTTTGATAATTTGTTCTTAGTTTTACAGTATGCCATGCACCATTCCCTTATTTTAATTTTGCAGAGTTCCCATTTTAGTTGATCATCTATTTCGGTGTTTTCATTAGCATAGTCTGTTAATAGTTTATTCATTGAGTCTACAAAAGTTTTATCGTGTAACAAACTGTCATTAAATTTCCAATATGAGGGTCCCCTCTTGATTTGAGACATGTTATGGGAGAGGGAAACGAGTCTGTGGTCAGATTGTGCAACCGAGTGAATTTCACATTCTGTTACCCTATTTAATACTGATTCTGTGGCAAAAATATAATCCAGTCTGCGGGCGATAAAAGGATTTTTCCTTGACCATGTATATTCTTTTTCTCCATGGTGAAATAATCGCCACACGTCTATTAACTCATTCTGAGCCATACAATCACGGAATGTGCCAATATCTTTTTCGTTGTGATTTTCACCACTAATAATATCTGAATCATTGTCCATCACACAATTAAAATCCCCACACACCACACTATAGACATTTTCCGGTTTACTGACCTGGTTTCTTAGCTGTTCAAAAAAGCGCTGTTTGTTCTGATGTACTGCTGGTGCATATACGTTCCAA
>NW_027126714.1:60000-72580 GCF_037325665.1 Littorina saxatilis | reverse complement strand
TCTCTCTTTTTTCTGAACCTACGACTTCCCTCTCCTGTTAAGCAAAGAAAAGTTGATGGAAATCTTATTGACCTATTCTGGTCTGCAGACAGAATCCCCGGACAGTTGCTGCAGAGACGGAATTGTGCTTATGGCCGAAGACATGATCCGATGGAACAGGCTCTTGATGACCGCTTCATTGACGTAGTGCTTGTTTGGGGCTACTTACGGTAATGCTAGGTCATCGGGAGTGAGCTGGGTGGCTCTGTCCGTATCTTTCTTTGTCTGACTTTATCGGTCCGTCTTTCGTGGATTGTGTTGGGCGGTTCAGATTGTATCTTCATTATTTTGTCTTTCTGTCCGTCTTTGATGAGCTAAGCAGCGCTAAAGTCCACACAATGGGGCACTGGTCTTTGGCTAGTACTTCTCATAATGTACTAGCCAGAGAGCAAATTGTACTCGCCAAACCAACCATTTCAAGCATTTGTTTCAGCAACTTTACTCGCATTTGATGAGTAGATTAACATTTCTACTCGCCATTTACAGGTTTCTACTCGCCATGGCGAGTAAAATACTCGCCACTTTCAGGCCTGTCTTTCTTTCGTTATATTTCCCTTTATTATGTTTTACTTACTCCCTTCCCTCCTTTCCCAAAACTGAACAAGTCAAATGAGGTTGGATTCGGCGAAAACAAAGACAGAAATGATGACGATAAACACGTGTATTTCTGTTGGCTTTTATTTACATTAAAAAAAAAATTTGGGATGTATTTCCGCATGCTTCTTTGTGCTTTTTGCTGAGAATTTTTTTTCTTTCTTTTCCTGCAGGCAGAGCTGCTATTCAGCAGAGACAGCAAAGCGCTTTGGATAATTTCATCGTTGGTTCAGCGCAAGAAGAACTGAGGTAAAAATGGTCTTCCGTATTCTGTTTCTGTCTCTGTCGGTCCATCCCCATTTATCTGTGTCATGTTTTCGTTCTCACTTGAAACAGAGTGAGACTTGACAGTGGCTGTTTCTTTTTTTTTATGTCTTTCTGATTATTTCTTAGTGTTTTTCTTCTTTTTCTTCTGTTTGTACGTGTTGGGGGTAACTGTCAATCAATCTCATACCGTTTTTGTCATTTGTTTCTTTGTCGCTTCGTAAACGAAGTGACGCTTGGAAGTGGTGGTTGCTTTTTCGTTCCTTTCTGAATTTCTTTTTAACTGTGCGATTCTTTTTTTCTTCTGCCTTGTCTATTTTCCTTTCTGCCTGCCTGCTTGCCTGTCTGTCTGTCTGTCTGTCTGTCTGTCTGTCTGTGTGTCAGTCTGAAATTCGATTAATTAATGCCGGCTATCCCATTGTGCGCGCGCGTGTGTGTGTGTGTGTGTGTGTGTGTGTGTGCGTGTGTGTGTGTGTGTGTGTGTGTGTGTGTGTGTGTGTGTGTGAGTGTGTGTGTGAGTGTGTGTGTGTGTGTGTGTGTCTGTGTGTGTGTGTGTGTGTGTGTGTGTGTTTCGTGTGTATGTTTGTGTGTGTCTGTGCGTGTCTGTGTGCGTGCGTGCGTTCGTGCGTGCGTGCGTGCGTTTTGCGAGGAGAGATCACTCTCCCACAACACATCCAAACCCGACGGACTTATTTTAGGACTTCGTCTATTTAATCACGAACGTGACCTCAACTTCCTTACTGAAATTATGGTACTCCCGAGATGCTTTCTTTTTGGATTGCGTTCTCTATTAATTCCGTAACAAGATTAGCCTATCTAAGTTCACGAAAGAAGCCCCCGAAATGCCCTTTACTTTCGAAATGAAATTATTGTACGCGAGTGATGCTTTCGTCCCTTATAATCAATGCCCAAACAAAACAAGACACCGGCACGGTTGGCCTAGTGGTAAGGCGTCCGCCCCGTGATCGGGAGGTCGTGGGTTCGAACCCTAATACCGAAGACTTTAAAATTGGCAATCTAGTGGCTGCTCCGCCTGGTGTTTCCTTTTTCTCCGCTGTGAAATTTGAACTAGATTCCAGAATTGTTAGTTTTTGAGTGTGTTTTACCTGTTTTGTATACCGATTTAAAACAATCCCACTGCTTTTCCCTTTAGATTTTCTTCGGTGTTTCAATGTATTTTTGTAATCAGAAGATCACGCAGTAGCAACAACGATGAACTGACGACCTAGGATGTCCGGAAATGTGTTTATGACCTTGAACTTTGGGTTGTCCCTATAGATTGGGGCTGTTGGCGTAACGTTCACGGTGTCACAGGCAACAGTTTTTTGTTATTGATTTTGTGGCACAAAAGCATTGTGCTTCAAAATAAAATAAAAGGAACAAAGCAAGAAGAAAAAGTAAAATGATTAAAGAAAAACAAGAATAAATACAAGAATGGCATCAGTTATGCAAATTATGGAAACAGTGGGAATTCAATTTTGGCACATAACACAATTTGATGGTCCTCCCAGAATGCTGTAAAATTTTGTAATCTTGGAGAGAGAGAAAAAACCCACTCTACAAGAACTGCATGAAACTTTTTTTTGATCGAATTTCCGAAAGTTCACGCGAGGATGAAAACAACTTCAAGACATTATACAACATTCACGTCTGCATTCTATTGTTTAGGTCTCAAGGGTTTTTGCTAACGTTTATGTAGCACACACTCTGACAAATTTGAAATGATATTTCTTTTTAGAGGCTTATCCTTTGCTGGTTTATTGGAATGGGGAGTTGTGGGATGAGGAGGAGGAGGGGGGGGGGGGGTGGGGCTGCTGTTTACCCAGAAAAAAAATGAGTAAAAAAAAACAGAAGAAAGGGGAATACACTCTCAAGTTGCAAATAAACACTCATGATCGAGGAGTAAGGGAATGTTTCTGATCTACCTCATTTTTAAAGAAACATCACGAACAGTATCCTTGACAAATACCATTTTATGAGAAAAGCTAGCGTAGCAGTTTTCTATTTAGTGTACCTTTTTGTTTTTACATGGCATATTATTGAGAGTGAAATTACCTAGGCGACACAAACAGAAGGTATATAAGAGAATTACGTTGTCTTTTGAATCATCTCCGTGTATCTTTTTACTGTTAATTACGGGCATAAGTCTTTGTTAGGGTCTGCTAATTGACAGTTGTCAATACCATCGGTAAATCCTCGTCTTGGATCAACGACAGCTTTGGCTTTTGCTGCCTTATATAAGTAACACCAAAAGCAAAAACAGTACTTCCCTCCTGAGTTCAAACCCATGATGTGCACACCTCAAACTTGAATGGGTCTGCATGTCTATCAGTGGCCTCTGCATGTCTATCTTTGGCCTCTTTGGCCTCCCTTGCCTCTCTGTCTACCTCTTCTCTATTCTGCCCTTGAAGTCCTGAGGGCAAGTTCTTCACACCCTCTCCGGGCTAACCAAGCTCCCGATTTCAAACACACGACGCAGACCACAAACTTCGTCAGCATGCAAATTAATGTGTCTGCATGTCTAATTATGTGCACCTTGTGAGAGATAGTGCGGGGCAAAGCCTCAGAAATCCTTTCGAACTTCTCTGGCCTTGTTGGCCTAATCTTCTTGATTCACCCTTGATGTCCTGAGGAGAAAGTTTGTCTGGCACCCTCCAGACGATTTCAAACGCACGACGCAGACTCAAGACTTTATCGCAATGAAAATCGATGTGACTATTGCATACTCTTTGAGGTAGTACGGGGGCAAATCATCAGCCGTCATTTTGCACCAAACGTCTAGATCTATCCTAGAAACTTTGAGGAACGTCTTAGGTCATTTCCATCTGCCGTATTACATTCAAATAATGACGCCAGAAAACACTTTTCTAAAATCCAGAGACAGTGGTTATACTAATTTTTTTTTATTTCAGAAAAAAAAATGTGGTGCATTAGAAACACAAATAATGTTAGTTAGCCGCCAAGTCATAGATCCCAGCCATTGCTTCAAGGACTGATCCAACCCTCTTTGAAGTAACCCCAAACGAACGCAACCCGGGATTTCAACCGCATGATGCGCAAACCTCAAAATTCATCGCCATGCAAATTAATGTGTCTGTCTTCATTAACCTCTGAGAGATAGCGTCGGGCAAGATCCCAGCATTCCCTTTGGCCTCTCTGACCTCTCTGGCCTCTACTGGCCTCTTTGGCCTCCCCTTCTTAATCCCGCCCTTGAAGTCCTCGGGGCAAGTTCTTCAGGTCCTCTCCGGACTGGGGGGAAAACGACACGACGCGCAATCGAACATGAAAATCGTTTTTCGCGGAGGAGACGCTTAGCATGTTTGCCCATCACACAGGTCAAGAGGTTGGAGAGCGGGGAGAGGAGTCCATGGGGCGGTGACGATTAATTGCAAATGAGAGAGAAGCACGGAGGGTATAGGAGAAGGAGGAGGCGGGGGTGTGGCGGCTGAAGAGGTGTACGGAGTAGTGGGGATTTCCAATGAGAGTGTCACGCAGTTTGTATCGTGTTTGCTTGTAGATTGGATGCTGGTGTTTGGGGTTGGGTAAAAAGACAATTTTGTTAAAGATGCTGGCATTTGACTGAGAAACAATTTTGGCCATGGTGCTTGTGCTTGGGTGAGTAAGGAGACAATGTTGGTGAAATGTAGAAGCCTGGGGGGAGGGGTGGGTGTTGGGGGGGGTGGGGTGTGGGGTAGGGGTGAGATGGGTTGGGAGGAGGCGAAAGTATGGGTGAAAGCAGAAGTGGGTTTGGGGGTCAAAAAGTGAGGGAAATTTAACCCGGACTGAACCAAGAAGCAAAGGTTATGTCATGTAAAGTTGAACTGTGATTTAATAATGGTTTTAGCTGATTAGAACGCAGAGTTTGGCTGACGTACGTGGTGGGTATGGTGTTGATGAGATGGAGAGGGGGGGGGGGGGTCGTGGAGGAGGGAGGAGAAAGGAGGAGAAGGGAAGAGGAGGGGGGGGGGGGTTGTTCGTTAAGGTTGTCAAGGTAGGGAATCAAACCGGGTAAAGGGAAAGCCAGACGGCCGATGTCTCAATCCGCAGGATCACGATAACTCTTGTTTTGTTCTTATGGAAGGGGACGTAGCTCAGTATAGGTATAGCGCCGTCGCACTAAAACTAGTTCGTCGTTATCGGCGTGGGTGTGAACGGTGATAAAGATTTTGTTTTAAAGTCAATCTTTCGCAAACTCGTACAGGTGTATGAATACTCAAAAGTGCACGCATGCACACAAAAACGAACACAGAGCACCTAGTGAAAGTCTCAGAGTTTTGAAATAGCACGCGCGCACGCACGCACGCACGCACGCACGCACGGCACACACACACACACACACACACACACACACACACACACTGGTCAGTTGTCACGGGTGAATTTACCACTCTGATTCCTCGTGATCATCTCATGCTGGCAGCAACGAGGACCTGCAAAATAAGAGTGTATAAAGAGCACGTAGAAAACTGTTGTCTACTAGCAGCATGTTAAAGGCACGGTCCTTTTCGTGAAGTCAGTTCTGCTCATTATTCGAGATCTTGCCAGGTTTCTTAAGAAATCAATTAATTAGAAATAAATCTTGACTCTGCGACGACAGCAGACATACTGTTTATTTGTGTCATGTGCCCATGTTGAAGGATAGCCCGTAAACGCCTGGCGACATCTTAGGTATAGTGAGCCGAATCGTTAACGCGAGAAAGACTGTGCCTTCAATCCCCATCCCGCCCCCTACCACCCCCCCAGCCCCCCCCCCCCCCCCCCACACCCTGACCCCCCCCCACACACACAAAGTTAGAAAAAAAAGAGAACACAATATAGATGTAGGCTGGTATGGATCGTAGTGTGTTTGAACATCAACTCTTACCCTTTTCCCCGGACTACATCACACCCATTTCGTGATCGATCAACTTTCTGTTTAGCGCAATACTTTTTGACCCAATGAGTTCCAGCATTTTTCTAGGGGCGGAGCTGAGGTGAGGTCAGATGGGTACATAACTTTCTGATAGTTTTGTTGAGAAACAAATAATCGTTTTTCTACGAGAAATAAAACTGATACGATTTCAAATGGAATTCATGTTATTTTTTGTTATTTCTCCTACCCCGTCCCCTTCCTATCTCTTTACCTTCCTACCTCTCTCTCTCTCTCTCTCTCTCTCTCTCTCTCTCTCTCTCTCTCTCTCTCTCTCTCTCTCTCTCTCCCCCCCCCCCCCCCCGTGCCTTCTAGCCCCTACTTTCGCCTTATCCCTTATCTCCTGCCGCGCCACCTCCCGCGTTCCGTTGCTTATTTTTATGTCTGTCTTCGTTTCTCTCCTCATATTTTCTGTACTTATCTTTTTTTTTCCTATAAAGACCCTTTTGTAACCAAAGGCTTCCCTATATATATACACAAGTCTCATAAGTCGGATGCTTTCCGCTTAAACTTTGATCTTCCATAGAAACACATTTTAAACCAGATCACAAGGAATCTACCACCCCCGCCTTCCTCCCTTCTGTGTAGACGTAAACCCTGAGTGACTTAAAGTCCGCACTCTTCTCGACAGTCTCAAGAGTGCTGCAAGAATACCCGTCTTTCACAACAACCAATGACACAGTCCACATTACGGTACATTATGGGCGTGTAAAGTCATACGCTAACGGGTGATTATGGCAAGATTTATAGCTCCGAAGCCACCAAAAGAGGTCATTTGATCATATTACTCGCCGGAATAATCTCGGCTTTTGCCGTCGTGGAAACAATGGAGGACCAAGGAAGGGGAGAGACTCTGCAGACGTTTTAAGATCTCCTGAGTGTCGTGAAAGAGATTGCTCGAGATGTGCGGCGGGTGCCCCTGGGGTCTCGTCAATTCTCGCGCGTACCGTGGATCGTGTGTGTCACATGACAAAGATGGCGTCGTAAAGCACACGTCAAATTTGCAGTGCGGCGCGGAGGATGTTAGAGGTGTACCACAAATGGTCGCTCCATTTTTACTCTAAAAGCGTTGAGTGTGGTGGTGAAGTGGTTGAATAATCAGCGACAGTAGTGGGCCGAGCATGCCTTAAGTACATGACCTCGCGCACAAAAAAAGAGCCTTACTGACACTGTCTGAGACAGACAGACAGACTAACTGACACACGGGCTGACGTACGGACGGGCGGTAGCATGGACAGACAGGCAGGCAGGCAGGCAGGCAGGCAGGCAGGCAGGCAGGCAAGCAGGCAGACAGGCACACACATGCACATACACACAATCATCGACACACACATACACATACACACACTCTCATGCACGCATGAATGCATGCACACACGCACGCGTGCATACAATCACACATTTACAGGCAAATACAACCATTCACACACACACACACACACACACACACACACACACAATCACACACACACACACACACACACACACACACATACATACACCTACACACACACACGCGCACACACACACACACACACACACACACACACACACACACACACACACACACACACACGCACGTACGCACACTCGCTTCTGCACAACTTTGTTTTTCATTTTGACTTAGTTTCGATCTTTCCATTAGCATGGTACATGGACGAACAAAACTAACATACTCCTCCTGCAACGCAATGACACGAACGAGTGAAACACTAACTATAATGCTGTTTCAGAATAAGTCTTCAAACGGTTGATTTTTCCTTTTCATCGCTTTTCCTCTTTACATCTCAGTCTTGCAAAAAAGGCAGTTTTTAACCCCTGAAAGTTCCATTCTAATCCTTATATGTCCCAAGCTATCAAGCCATTACTGGCGTTCAACTCCACATGTGATGGCTTTTGAGTCCCAGAGGTAAAGGTATAAACACATTCAGTCTTCGATAGTGTTTTCTGATGGCTCCGAATTTGGGGAGGGGGAAAATACCTCCGGCGATGCAATATTAGTTTGAATTCTTACATGCCTGCCTTTCTAGCAATATAAATTGTATACACAAAACGCATTATCTTACTTGTAGTAAAGGTGGTGCACTGAATCAAAAAGAAAGCAAAGCAAATAACTTCAATTTGTCAATACTGTAAACGGTTTTATACTCTGTCTGGACCAAACTTCAACAAGCCAGTCTCAGTGCTTACTCAAAACAAAACAAAAACTTATTCATCCCGTTCTTGCTAACATTAACAAGCAATTTAACTTCCGAAAGTTTACGTCATTGCTTCTTTTCCAGGCTCTGCGGCCCCTTTTCGCGTCATTACATGCGTCACTGCAAGCAACATCACACTTCAGTCACGGCTTCTGAGCACTACAGCTTAAATTCACTCCTACATAAACACATCAAGGCTTTGGGATTGTTTTCTGATGGGGCTGAGGGGGAGGGGCGTACACCTTCATAACGCGCGAGATCTCACCTGTAAAAGAGGCGTAAAGACTCACGGCCTGTCTAACCTGTCAGAAATTCTGGGCCTGTTGGTGTTACAGTGGTTCTGACACCTATTGGCAGAAGCTACGTTGTGAACAAAAAGGGGAACATTACATAGACACATCAAGGCTTTCAGATTATTTTCTGATGGAGAGAAGGGCTAAAACCTTTGCAATAACTTTGCTTTTTCTTCTGACTTGCCTACCTTGGAAGTTTCTCATGATATACTTTCTGTAAGATATACATCTGTTTTGTTGCCCTGCAGTGCAGTGAGTCAAAAAAAGAAACCACAACGCTAAATATCACGACGATTCTTCAAATCTTCCAAACTCTTTCTCTTTTCCTCTTGAAATCCTATTATTGCAAATGAGACAATTTTCAAACCCTGAATGTTTCGCATCTTTCTTTTTTTTCTCTTCACTTTTCGCGTCATTACGGACGTTACTGCAAGCAGCGTCACAGTTAACGGCTTCTGAGCGCTGCAGCTTAATTCTAACTCCTACACAAACAAATCATTGCTTTTGGATTGTTTTCTGATGGGGCTTAGGGGGAGGGGCTTAACTCTTCGTAACGCGCGAGATCTCACCTGTAAAAGAGGCGTAAAGACTCACGGCCTATCTAACCTGTCAGAAATTCTGGGCCTGTTGGTGTTACAGTGGTTCTGACACCTATTGGCAGAACCAACGTTTTGAACAAAAAGGGGAACATTACATAAACACATCCAGGCTTTCAGGTAGTTTTCTGACGCAAATAGGCTTATACCTTTGGAATTGCTTTGCTTTTTTCTTCTGACTTGCCTACCTTTCTATGATATCATTTCAGTAAGACATTCGTCTGTATAGTTGACTTGTAATGCAGTGAGTCAAAAAATAAAACACATCGCCAAATATAAGGACAATGTTTCACTTCTTCCAAAATCTGTCTCTTTTCCTCTTAAAATCCAATTTTTGCAAAAGAGGCAATTTTCAAACCCTGACGTTTTCGCCTATTTCTTTTGATTTTTCACTTTTCCCTTCATTACGGACGTTACAGCAAGCAGCGTCCAAGTTAACGGCTTCCAGCTTTAAGCTTAATTTTAACTCCTACATAAACAAATCATTGCTTTGGGGTTGTTTTCTGATGGGGCTGAAGCGGCTGGGCTTTCACCTGCGTAACGCGCGAGATCTCACCTGTAAAAGAGGCGTTAATTAATACTCACAGCAAATCTAACCTGTCAGACATTCTGGGCCTGTTGGTGTTTCAGTGGTTCTGACACCATTTGGCAGAAGGAACTTTGTGAACAAAAAGGGGAACATTACAAAAACACATCAAGGCTTTCACATTGTTTTCTGATGGAGAGGGGCTAAAACCTTTGCAATAACTTTGCTTTTTCTTCTAACTTGCCTACCCTTCTCGTGATATACTTTCTGTAAGATATCCATCTGTATTGTTGCTTGCAATGCAGTAAGTCAAAACTAAAATAACACAGGACATATCTTCAAAACTTCAAAAATCTTTCTCTTTTCCTCATAATTATCACTTTCTGCCCCACCTATGTTGACCAAGTTCTTTTTAGCCGAGACCAGCTGTGCTGCAGCGATCACTCAGAATTGTAGTAACTGTGTAGGAACTGTGTATCAACACGCTGGAATGCAGGCGTTAGATCGACGTTACAGGAAGCGACTGAAGTGACTGTGTGTATGGATATATATCCATACCAGGTCAGATAGAGCAATATGAGTGGGTACGGATATATCCGTACCTGGGAGACAATGAGTTAAAATCCCATTATTGCAAAAAAGGCAATTATCAAACCCTGAAGTTTTCGCCTCTTTCTTTTTACATCAAGTTTTGTTACTTTTCTCTTTTCGCGTCATTATGTCGTTACTGCAAGCAGCGTTACGGTTAACGGTTTCCAAGTGCTGCAGCTTAATTTGAACTCCTACACAAACACATCAAGGCTTTCGGGTTGTTTTCTGATGGGGCTAAAGCGTCGGGGGCAATGGTATTTGCTTTGAGCAATTTTGTGTTGTGTGTACCATTTTATTTGTATGTCTTTAATGACATAATTTTTGATTTAGAAGCACACATGTAACGTGATCAGAAGTAGAACTGACGGCGCATTATATTATATGTGGGCGTGAGTCGAAGCTTTGAACGTTTCTGAAGCATGTATTTGGGGCTGTATGATATTTTAAATTATTATCAACCGTTATTTAGTAAGTTAATGAAAATAATTGAACACGAACAGATTTAAGCATGCAAAACGTCAAAGAAATCAATGCTTTTGTTGGGCTTTCTTCGACATTTCTTGAATCTGTCGAATCTAAGAATCAAAGTATCAACAAACACAAAACACGAAAAGCGCTCACAAACACTCCTGCACAGGCAATACTCTATCAATCAAACAAACAAACAAACATGCACTCACATATACACAAACGAACAAAAGAGAAAAGACACAATCAAACAACTGATCAAACAACAGCAAACATGCAACTGCATGAGCAATACATAACATGCAGCGGGCCTCAAGACAAATTTTCGCCTGTTTATTCAGTTTACTGTGGAGCGATACAACTTTGCCTTTTCATCCCCTTTTCAACGAATAGCAACAGTTTTTTTTCCCTTTTATTCAATTTTTGCTTGAGCGATAACATTTTGCCTGCTTATTCAATTCTGATGGAAGGATACAATTTTGCCTGCTTATTCGATTGTTTTTAGATCGTTTGTGCCCGATAAGATGGTTCCTCAGAGAGAGAGAGAGAGAGAGAGAGAGAGAGAGAGAGAGAGAGAGAGAGAGAGAGAGAGAGAGAGAGAGAGAGAGAGAGAGAGCTAGACAGACAGACAGACAGACAGACAGACAGAAAGAGACAGAGCGACAGAGAGATAGAGACACAGACAGACAGACAGACAGACAGTACAAAACTGCACTATGTGAGAAAGAAGATCCGGGGATGGCGATCGGGAGGGGGCGAGGGACGAAGGAAAACAGAGGATGTTCTTGTTTTGGATATTCCCCTGGGATATTAGATGTTGGTTTACCCTTCTTTTGCGACCAGGCATTCCGCGTTTCTAACTTTTTTGTACTTGTTCCTTACTTTGAAAGGGCCCAAAGGTCACCAGGTCGAGTTGTTCGTAATTTATTTCGCTTCAATTGGGCGCATCATGTATTGGAAAACAAACTAAGAAAGTATGATCATGTTGGTGAAACGATGACATTAATTTGTACGCACAATACATAGCTCATTGTCCAAAACTAATTGTAAGAAACATACTTCCTGTCGCAAAATCATGAAAAGGAATCAAGGCCTGGGGCTCTGGTGAGCTCTGTCCAGATAGTCTGTTGAGATGGATTTAAACTTTGTTCAATTCTTATGGAGCATAGCAACATTTCACCATGGCAAATAAGTGTTAATGTTTCAAAAACTTTATAATCACACCCAAGAAAAACACACACAACAACAACAACAACAACAACAACAACAACAACAACAACAACAACAACAACAACAACAACAACAACAAAAACAACATCTTCTAAACGAAGTAAAATCTTTTGATGAGAAGACTTTGTAGTTCTGAATAATTGGCACATGCTTGAAAATGTTTCTTGTTAAATTAATCCAGCTTCTGTGTACGTCTCTGGGTGTCTCGACATACATTTTCAAAAGCTTGAAATAAGACCAAACGGTCCCCAAGTATCTCACAGCCATCTCTGAGGATTTTAAATGTAGATAGTTTAATAAATGTCCTGCTGGTGAGAGCTGGAGCGGAGATTCAGGGAAGATGATTACCGCGGAAGCGTGCGTAATTGTAGCAAAGATCTTGTAGGCTAGCCTACAAGATCTTTGATTGTAGGGTACCAGTGACTGATGAAGTGAAGGGTGTTAGTGGGTCGTTGTTCGCGCGCTGTTTTGGGATTAAATGGAGTGAAATAATTGCTAAGGATTTTGAAGACAAATTGCAGAGGGAATGAAATGAGACGTAGTAGTCCCGAGGTGTCGGCACATGCTTGAGTGTTTCATCCTTTGAAGGCTATAACTATTCTAGCGCCTTTTGACATCGACAATGCCTCGATATAAGCTTAACACACACAAAAAAGTGAGCCAGAAAAGGATACTATAGACAGAGACCTTTGAACTCTTCCCAAATACAAGTGAAGGGTATCTGCCTTGCGAGAGACGAAGGAGGCCTACTTGGTCATCGTAACTGGAGGAAGCATTATTGTATGTGTGTGGGTGTGTGTGTGTGTGTCTCTCTCTCTCTCTCTCTCTCTCTCTCTCTCTCTCTCTCTCTCTCTCTCTCTCTCTCTCCCTCT
>NW_027126714.1:50000-52500 GCF_037325665.1 Littorina saxatilis | reverse complement strand
AAAAACAGGTGACGTGTTCGTTTCCGTAGGATAATTATAGCCGTGACGAAATATATTTATCTTCCTGACGTGTTTTTCAAGCAAAAATTAAAAAAATGTCTCTCCGACAATGTTTAGAGTTTGGCTTATCTGTCAAAATCACGTTTGAGATGTCCGTGTTTGAGTTAGCTATTTCTTTTTTTACAGAGTTTGGCTTATCCAAATTATAAATCGTCTTACAAAGAGGGGGTCTAGCGGGGAATTGATTTTGGTTTCAGATATCCGAGTTATTTGCTTAAGCGTGTTTCGTTTAGGCGAGTGCGGCTGTACACACATTTACGCAATCCAGTAATGGGATGTAGACGCAGCTCATTACTTTAGATTATTTCAATTCGTCAGCTTTCGACGGACTGGTAATACTCACAAGAAGGCCGGCATGCCTAAATCCCCCTTTGACCTTTAAATGACATTGACCCTGAAAGGTCATAATAGTCTAGGCTTGGGGGCCCAACGAGACGGGGGCCCAATGAGACGGGGGCCCAACGAGACGGGGGCCCAATGAGACGGGGGCCCAATGAGACGGGGGCTCAAAGACATATTGTCAAATAAAGACTAGAGAGCTTGGAAGAGACAAACCCTATTATTATGATGAGGAAAGCTTAAAAGTAGCCAGACACAAATAAACACCCACCCACACCCATACACACAGATAAACGCACACAGACGCACATATAAAAACTGGGGTAGACAGTACTGAAACATCTTCAAGGAACAGGCCAAGACAGAATAGAGAAAGCTAATGGAAAGGATGACTCCAAAAGACACTGCAGCGAGGATGGACTGAGAGACAGAAGGGTAGGGGTGTTGATCGATGCCTCGAGCTCAGCCAACCGTAAAATTAGCGTACCCATAAAACGGACCAGTGAACATCGGCATTACCTCTGCGGGGCTCGGGCCAATTACTTCTGGACACTGGGACCCCCCCACCTTCATTCTCCTCACGCCTCCGCAGTCCACGCCAGATTGGATAAGGCGGACAGTTTTTCTCAGCGTTACTCAAAGCTAGTTGTTGCCCTGTGCTTCCCGTGTAAACGATTCGTCTCACCGTCTGACATCTGGTTCGATTTTTGCTTGAAATAAAACCAGTCCTCCACTTGGACTTATACACCCCAAAAAATCAACAACTTGCGTGCTTTCTGTGCAGGGCGGTATACATTTTGTTGATGACTCATTGATTGCTTAACGAACACTAGTGTTAATCTACAAAACCGATTTATTAAAATTCCTACTTTCCACTGGAACTGACTGGGATTTTGAATGTTGGTATGTGTCCCATTGGAAGGATGGCCCTATCCCACGCAATGAGGATTGAAGTCGCTTGTTCATTTGAATGCGTGTTATTCTCTCAGGTGCCAGGAGACTGGTTCCGAATAACTCTCACTTACTCCATATTATACACATGTCGTATGCATTTAGAGCGCTTACTTCCCTTTGTTTGTTCAGACCTATCTCACGCAGTGAAAAGGGCTAGGCAGATATGAGACAGTGATCAACACGTGTTTTCACTTGAAGGACTCCTCTGCCTTCAAGGAAGATATTGTTTTGGCCTGTTGAGTGATTAGAGTCATCATATTAGTACAGTCGTCAACATTTAAGAAAACAACGAGATACTCTCTGCACGAACAGCACAATGGAAAAGCTGGACGATATCTGAGCATCGTTCAAACTTAAACCCATGAGTGGAAGACGATTTAAAGTATTAACTTGTTCAATTATATGATTAGAGTCGTGACATTAGAACATTCGGTGTTTTTTTTTTTTAAAGCAAAGATCAAGTCCTTATCTGTGCGAGCGGCAGATTGGAAAAGGAGGAAGGTTTCTCAGCATCATTAAAATGAGACCACATGTCTACAGAAGTTCGTTTTAAGTACTACTTAGCGGACGGTACATTTTTTGTCTGTTTAGTACGCACCCTAAATATTATCATATTTGTTCAAATTTTTGACTGTATATAGATAAATGGCATAGTGTTCTAATGAAAAAAAGAATTTGTTGAATATGTTAAGTATAATGAGCACAAAATGTTTTTGTGTGTGAAGCTGTGTATGACTGTGACGGAAAATCGTATAGTCTGCTTTCAAAAAGATAGCAGAAAAAGTATGTGATAAAGGTGTTAAACACTTGTCACAAGCAGTTTTAACTTGTTGCTCTGGAAGCCGAACCGATAATCTTTTTGCTAATGCTATATGTAACCTTGACACATTCATGGCACTCTCGACAACATTTAATATAAAAAAAGGAGTTTAAAAAAACCGTATCTTCCATACCATTTGTACTAGCTACAAACACGTCGGTTCGGCTTACTGCAAATGCTTTAGATAATTTATGTGGAAAACTAGAACATTCTATCTTTGATAGTTTTTGAGATATCTTTAAAAAGCAAGAACAAATATTAACATTTCGTTCATTTTTTTACCATAAAATTATGAATACTTGCACACCAACTGTGAAGACACATTCT
>NW_027126714.1:30000-45000 GCF_037325665.1 Littorina saxatilis | reverse complement strand
GGAGTGATTAAAGGTGCCTGGTGTTGAAGTCCTTGCATGAGACGGAGTTGTATTATTAAGATATACGCGGAAACCAATTAGTTGGGACTAAAAAACCAGGCCCAAACTGTTTTGAAATGTGTTGGTTTTTTTTTTCCTGGAAAGGATCTTTAAAATGTTCGCCGCGACTTTTAGAGAGTTGAGCGAGGCCTATGTTAGGACTTTTTTTTAGGGTTAATTTTGAAAGTGTGTCATCTAGGGATCGCCCATCAGGAAGTTTAAGGAATAGGAAGCTGATAAACTTGGAGCGTTGCTAATTCAATGTGTGGACGTTAATGCGACCCGTCAGAACTCATCTTTCAACATTGGTCCACAGTTAAAGAACATTGACTCCGCCAGGCTTTGTCTTCTTCCTTTTTGGATGTTACAGAGTAGTTACTTGCTTTTGTGAGGATTTTCGTAGAGACGTAAAGGACCGTGTGAACTCGATAGTAATTCAAAGTTCTGTCTTGTTTGCTTAATCAGGTGAATGTCTGGTCAAGCACTCTGTGCCAATTATTATAATTATGCATCATCCCACTCTCCAACAAATAAACTTCAAAAATGTCTTTTTTTCAGGAGCACAATCCTCTTGACGTATAGCCGGTCTCTTACATTCTGTATTTTTGATCGCTCTCATCAGTCTCGCGTTATTTGATTTAATTAGATGAGTTTTTCGCTGTGTGCGTCATACCGTCAACATGTCACATCCAGGCTTCAGGTGGGTGAAACTTGGCAATGTCATCATGCTCCGATAAACCATAAAATAATATATTATTTATATCATTAACATTTCTGTCAACACAGGCAACAGACACCAGGGGCGGATCAGTTCATTTTATGAGGGGAGGGGGGGGGGGGGTTTCCAAAAGCATATTGTGAAGATATGGGTGTGAAGGCGTGAAGCGCCGAGCCGACGGCGCGAAGCGCATAGCTTGCTAGGGGGGTCCGGGGGCATGCCCCCCCGGATAATTTTGAAAAAAAGATGCAAAATGGTGCAATCTGGTGCATTCTGAGGATGATCATTACCAGTTTCAGGCAGCAGATTTTGTCACTGATTAATACCCCAAAAATTGAAACTCAATGTAAAATAAAGAAATGCACCATACAAATATTTTTATTTTTTGGCTGGGGGGGGGGGTTTCCAGAAACCCCAGAACCCCCCACCCTCCCCCCCCCCTCGTCCGCCCCTGGACACACTCTGAGACAAAAAAACACACGATATAAACGAACCTTATGCAATTCTTCGAACTGACCGATTGATTGACAGACAGACACTCAGACAGGGAGGAAAGCTGGCAGACAGACAGACAGACAGACATGCAGCCTATCAACGGCTCTTCTTGGTCTCAGTTCTGCGCGCATCAAGCTCTAGATATCTCTCTGCTGTGTCTGTCTGTCTGTCCATCTCCGTCACCATTCTACACAAAACGCCTAACGAGTAGGTTTTAACTGCCAAACCGACAGCATCAAATTACGGCCAAGCCAATCCACCTTAAAAAGTTTCTCAGTCAGTCATTTCGTCCAAAGTTGCCCAACAGTTTCGGAGAGTTCTTGCAAGGAACAAAACCGATCTTGGGTGTCTCTGTTTACCCACTACGGCGGGTGAAAATTGTAGAAAGACATTACTAGGTCGAAAGAGAGCGCAGTTTGGCCAGCCAATACGGCAATAGTCTTCGGATCGATCAGTACCGTGACAAACTTGTTCTGCAATAGTAGATGGAGATCACAGTCACGCTGCCAGTGGAGAGAAAGAGAAAGCCAAATGAGCTTTTTCTTTTAATATGTTCTACAAAAACACAGCCATCACCAAGAAAGAGAAAATCCTTCATACATTAAAAAAAATAAAAAGAGAGAGAGAGAGAGAGAGAGAGAGAGAGAGAGAGAGAGAGAGAGAGAGAGAGAGAGAGAGAGAGAGAGGAAGTGAGAGAGACCGACAGACAGAGACCAACAGAGAGAGAGAGAAAGAGAGAGAGAGAGAGAGAGAGAGAGAGAGAGAGAGAGAGAGAGAGAGAGAGAGAGAGAAAAGACATACAGACAGACAGATAGACTGACTGACAGAGACAGACAGACAGACAGAGACAGAGATATGTGAGTCGAAACACTGGTGATGGCAGTCCGTCTGCGTCTGGAATTAGGCGGTTACACTTGGCCAGCTCTGAGCATGAAGCTGACGGTCTTGTACAGGCAGTCCCACGGTTACATGACTGCGAACTGGCAATTACACTCACACAAGCAGGCCTAAGCAAGTCGGAAGAAATACTTCGCTTTTTTGCCAAGTTTTAGACAAGTGTCGTCTGAGACTGATTCGACCGACGCAAGCGGTTTTTTTTCTCGGTTTTTTTCTGAGAAAGTCTGAGCGGAGTATGTTCCAACGATCACTGCCGCAAACACGTCAGATACGGTCGAGTTGACTATAATCAATCAAATAATTTCAAAAGCGACAAGAACGTTATTTTGTAAAACGTTTGAGTATCCACACAGCGCAAAGAAGTCCAATATCGTTGGTCCAAAGGCCTCCAGATGGAACAGACGTTTATAAGACAGACACATACTGAACCGGTAATGTAAGGGGTGAACGGCAACTAAAGCCGACGATCTTCAGATATGGGACGGGTTTCCCTGAAAAAGACAAACCAAACTAAACTGTTTTCTGCCGAAAAAATTTATTCTTTTTTAAATGAAAATATTTGTATAGCAATACAAATAACAATTAAACCCAACCGCTCCCACCCCCATCCCCGCATTTTTGAAAGGAGAAAATGGTTCCCAGCAGGGCATCCCTATTCACACTTAATTTATTTTGTCCAATCGTAACAGTCAAGACTACTTTGGGGTGCCCCCTACCGCCTTAGTTACACTGCCCAACCCAACATCACCCACGTAACACTTTGCTCGCCTATGAAATAAGAGTGTCACTTTAAATAGTCCTTACAACTGACTCATTCACATACTCTACAAAGAGGATAATTTCACGACTGGACAATTGCGCTGAAGCGGTTTAAAGTGGACCGCCTCTCAGTCGGAAGATGACCAGACCATCATATGTTTATCGGCCGTGGCTTGGACTTAAATGACAGTAGTCTTCACGACCGGACCGCGGCTTTGAAGCCCAAAAGGTGTTAAAGGCACAGTGCAGCTCACAGCCTTCGTTTTGCGTTTTTGTTGCAGCTGAGTGTATTTACAGTTAAAAAATCCTCCTATGGTAGTAAAACAAACCCAAAACTACCCAACGACGACATCTGTGAAGCTCGACAGTTTCTTGTTCACGCGAGTGCATAAATTAACCTAGTTATTACGTGGTGTTTGGTCGGAGTTCGATTCAACTGAGTGATTCCGGCCTCGATTTTGTTTTACACAAACTCATGATGACGTCTGACATAGTTTGCTAGTGACGTATCTTTTTGTGCATGATGTGGTGATCTACCTGATCTAAATTTAGATCCAAAAATAGGTCAAGACCAGCCGGGTCCGAGTACGAAATTAATTCGTAAAAAAATCGCAGTTCTTGACTCTTTGGGTGCAAGTCAATGAAACTTGGTAGTTCTTCTAACGGATAGCTGCCTGAGGTATGACTAAAAGCCCCAGGGGCTCCGTGCACCTGGATTTGACAAGTTCAGTACCTTTAAACCAATAATTACAGACACTGGATTTACGGTGTCAGCTGTGCGGAATGAGAAGCTGGACGGCTGTAGCAAAGACTGACGACTCTTCTGTGTTCTCCGCAGTCTCTGGCCAAAATGTGTGACAAAGGACTTATCAGATCTCACAGTCAAACGCGGTAAACTACGACGATCCTTAAAATCAGACAGAAATCGGCCTGGGAGTAAGCCTTTATCCGGTAGATTCTAGCACGCTCCGTGCCACACAACGTTGGATAAACGCACAGGGAACAATTCTACAACTCACCCAAAACTCTACACCCTTAATCAGCCCAGCAGGTATTCTACTCCAAAGGCCGGGGCGTAAATCCAGGGGCTATAACCCGTCACTGTAGAGTTGAGCTCCCCTGCCGTTGTGGGGTGGGGGTGGGGGGTGGGGGGGGGAGGGGGGACTTGGGGGAAATGGGTATCAGGTGTCTGGTACGGTGTCAGCCTCTATTTATTGCTCCTCCCTCTCCCCCCCCCCCCCACCCTTCAGTGTCGGTTCTGTGGGCTGCACACCATTGATACGGAGTATTCTGACGAACAGTAGCTGATGGTAGCTGTCACTAGCTGAGTTTGTTTGATCAATGATAATTATTCTACTGCTCGTAGCAGTTGAAAATCTTTGCCTGGATTACGTTCTTTTCTGTCTCACTAGTGGGTTGTAGATGTTTGAAAAGAGCAAAACATCATAAAAAGAAAAGGGCGCATATTATACATTAACACTGGAGTTGAATTCACGATCTTTTCGTTGTATAGATAAGGGAAGGGCGTTGAGAGGACACGGGAAGAAAAGGGCGCATAATTATTATCAGAGACATAGATAGTATATATACATTAACACTGGAGTTGAATTCACGATCTTTTCGTTGTATAGATAAGGGAAGGGCGTTGAGAGGACACGGGAAGAATAGGGCGCATAATTATTATACATTAACACTGGAGTTGAATTCACGATCTTTTCGTTGTATAGATAAGGGAAGGGCGTTGAGAGCACACGGGAAGAAAAGGGCGCATATTATACATTAACACTGGAGTTGAATTCACGATCTTTTCGTTGTATAGATAAGGGGAGGGCGTTGAGAGGACACGGGAAGAAAAGGGCGCATATTATACATTAACACTGGAGTTGAATTCACGATCTTTTCGTTGTATAGATAAGGGGAGGGCGTTGAGAGGACACGGGAAGAAAAGGGCGCATATTATACATTAACACTGGAGTTGAATTCACGATCTTTTCGTTGTATAGATAAGGGAAGGGCGTTGAGAGCACACGGGAAGAAAAGGGCGCATATTATACATTAACACTGGAGTTGAATTCACGATCTTTTCGTTGTATAGATAAGGGAAGGGCGTTGAGAGCACACGGGAAGAAAAGGGCGCATATTATACATTAACACTGGAGTTGAATTCACGATCTTTTCGTTGTATAGATAATGGAAGGGCGTTGAGAGGACACGGGAAGAAAAGGGCGCATACTATACATTAACACTGGAGTTGAATTCACGATCTTTTCGTTGTATAGATAAGGGAAGGGCGTTGAGAGGACACGGGAAGAAAAGGGCGCATAATTATTATACATTAACACTGGAGTTAAATTCACGATCTTTTCGTTCTATAGAGTAAGGGAAGGGCGTTGAGAGGACACGGGAAGAAAAGGGCGCATAATTATTATACATTAACACTGGAGTTGAATTCACGATCTTTTCGTTGTATAGATAAGGGAAGGGCGTTGAGAGGACACGGGAAGAAAAGGGCGCATAATTATTATACATTAACACTGGAGTTGAATTCACGATCTTTTCGTTGTATAGATAAGGGAAGGGCGTTGAGAGGACACGGGAAGAAAAGGGCGCATATTATACATTAACACTGGAGTTGAATTCACGATCTTTTCGTTGTATAGATAAGGGAAGTGCGTTGAGAGCACACGGGAAGAAAAGGGCGCATATTATACATTAACACTGGAGTTGAATTCACGATCTTTTCGTTGTATAGATAAGGGAAGGGCGTTGAGAGGACACGGGAAGAAAAGGGCGCATATTATACATTAACACTGGAGTTGAATTCACGATCTTTTCGTTGTATAGATAAGGGAAGGGCGTTGAGAGGACACGGGAAGAAAAGGGCGCATATTATACATTAACACTGGAGTTGAATTCACGATCTTTTCGTTGTATAGATAAGGGGAGGGCGTTGAGAGGACACGGGAAGAAAAGGGCGCATAATTATTATACATTAACACTGGAGTTGAATTCACGATCTTTTCGTTGTATAGATAAGGGGAGGGCGTTGAGAGGACACGGGAAGAGAAGGGCGCATAATTATTATACATTAACACTGGAGTTGAATTCACGATCTTTTCGTTGTATAGATAAGGGAAGGGCGTTGAGAGGACACGGGAAGAAAAGGGCGCATATTATACATTAACACTGGAGTTGAATTCACGATCTTTTCGTTGTATAGATAAAGGGAGGGCGTTGAGAGGACACGGGAAGAAAAGGGCGCATATTATACATTAACACTGGAGTTGAATTCACGATCTTTTCGTTGTATAGATAATGGAAGGGCGTTGAGAGGACACGGGAAGAAAAGGGCGCATATTATACATTAACACTGGAGTTAAATTCACGATCTTTTCGTTGTATAGAGTAAGGGAAGGGCGTTGAGAGGACACGGGAAGAAAAGGGCGCATAATTATTATACATTAACACTGGAGTTGAATTCACGATCTTTTCGTTATATAGATAAGGGAAGGGCGTTGAGAGGACACGGGAAGAAAAGGGCGCATATTATACATTAACACTGGAGTTGAATTCACGATCTTTTCGTTGTATAGATAAGGGAAGGGCGTTGAGAGGACACGGGAAGAAAAGGGCGCATATTATACATTAACACTGGAGTTGAATTCACGATCTTTTCGTTGTATAGATAAGGGAAGGGCGTTGAGAGCACATTATTTCTCAAAACTCCGGTAAAAGTTTCGCCAGCATCAGCATGATCTTGTTGTTCTTGATTGAACATGAACTGACATTCGATAGACTTCAATTTACAGTACCCGGCCAAAGAAACGCAACTCATTCGCGCCCACTGTTCCAAGTGATGTTTCGTCTTTTTCAAATTGTCGTAAATAAATTCAGAAAGTATAAACCAGATAAGGTACATCAAAAAGGAAGACAGATTCGTGGAGGATATTTTACTGGCTGTACGATTAGTGCATAATATTTAATCGTTTTACCTTTTCATAAACTGTGTTATAATTATAGGGTAGAGGTCAAGTGAGTATAGTGATTGCACTTTGACACGCTACAAAAATCATGCCAATGCATATTTTTGAACCATGTAAAGACGGTTGTGGAGGAAATGCATCTCTCAACATGATCATTTAATTTGAATTATTCGCCAAAGCGTAACATGATTAGAAAACTGAAGATAAATCACTTAGACGGTGTTAAAAAGGGTTGTTTGGGAAAAGCTCCTTCGCACGGAATCGACGTTATAATTTGTTTTATTTTTTTTAACTCATGATCCCCTGTTAGCGTTGTGATTCGTAAGAAAGTACTATGAAGCCAAACGCTCTCCCCTCCCTTAACACATACATATACACGCATAAACTCAAAAACACACCCAGACACATCGATACACACTCACACATAAATAAACAGACAAACGAACAAACAAAGTCCCTGAGATGCGCAGGTCTGCTTCGCAGTGTTTAAATAGACGCCCACTGTCACTTTGAAGCTTGCTGTCCCAAACAGCGATAATATAACGCTTTGGCGATTAATTCTAATGAAATTATCCTGTTGCGAAATGAATTTCCTCCACATTTGTTTTTACCTGGTTGAAAAATATGTATTTTTTCGAATTTTGTAGCGTGCCGAAATGACACGTTCGCCTGAAGGAGATTTTTTCCAAAACAACCCTTTTTTAACACCGTCTAAGTGATTTATCTTCAGTTTTCTAATTATGTTACGCTTTGGCAAATAATTCAAATTAAATGATCATGTTGAAAGATGAATTTCCCCCACAACCGTCTTTACATCGTAACATGGTTGAAAAATATGCATGTTTACGATTTTTGTAGCGTGTCGAAGTGACATGTTCGCCTGCAATCACTTCTTACTTGACCTCTACCCTGTATAGCACAGTTTATGAAAAGGTAAAAAAAGAAAACGATTAACTAGTATGCACTAATCGTACAGCCAGCACATGAATATCCTCCACGAATCTGTTTTCCTTTTTGATGTACCTTATCTGGTTCATATGTACACCAATTTGAAAATGACGAAACATCACTAGCAACAGTGGGCGCGAATGAGTTGCGTTTCTTTACTGTACATCAATCATTGAATTTTGGCTGCTAAACCTGGTGCGTGAAAAAAAACATTTTCATTTTTTTTCAGGGAGTGTTAGGTTTTGAACTGATGTGTGGTAGAGTGTCTGGTTGCCAAGGCATTATTTTGTCTAAAGCAACCCATTTGTCAATCAAAATGTTCAAACAGCGACTCAGTTTATCATTATTTCAGGTAGAAGAAACGCGCATGGTGCCTGTCTACTCACAGAAGCGAGTCGGTGAAGCTTTCAGAGCGCGCTGGCCGCAAGGTGCCACCTCCTCTTCCTCCTCCCTTCCTCCTCCCTTCCTCCTCCTCCTTCTCATCGGTGCCACCCTCTTCTCTCCTCAGTGCCGCTTCGCAGCTCCCACACACATGTTGAGGAACATTATTCTCTTCTGTGTACTCGGCGTGTGTACATGTGAGTTGTTGTTGCTGCCGTGTGTTCGCACAAATCTGTGGAGTGTTGTTCTGGGTTGAACAGGAGCGGGCGTGGTTGCAGAGTTGGATTTTGTCTGTATTGTCCAAGGTTAGTACGCAACGCTATTATTTGTGTTAGTTTATTATTGAAACCTGCGAACTCGACGTGTTAAAACTTTACCACCTTCTACTTCAGCGTTCGACGGTTGTGTCTTTATAATCTTAGGCCTGCTGATTCTATGAACTCGCAGGTTCGGCGCAGGTCTTCCACAGTTCCCACCATCGAATCCTGTGTGTGGCAGTTCACATCTTGAGCGTATGTGCGTGTGTCAGTGTGTGTATGTTACTTTTAGTTTACCACTGAGCCCTATGTGTTATATTTTACTTGCGATTGCTCTTTTGAATGCATTAGAACAAATATATACATATACTTTCGCTACGCTGGAACATCTTTGATGATATGACGTAACAACAAATACTTCCAACTGTGTAGGCGTGTTTTGCTGCGAGTGTGTTTTGGCTGGGTTTTATTTGAACATTCCGACACTGTAGTGTTCTTTCAAAGACTGCAGAGAACCACAGAAAACTTACACATTCTTTGGTTTTCGTAATCTGAAAGTTCTGGCCTGGCATCAGTTTGTGTCTGCATGGCCGCCAGTCCTAGAAAACGACCCGGTAAAGATAGTTGACAGTTTGAGCTGCGAGGAGCGTGCACATTGAGTATTGGACTAACTGCTTCTTTGTAAGACATAATGATCCACGTGCACTCGCACCTGACTAACTGGGTTGCCGAGTGGTAACGCACTTGCGCTCGGAAGCGAGAGGTTGCGAGTTCGACCCTGGGTCAGGGCGTTAGCAATTTTCTCCCCCCTTTTCCTAACCTAGGTGGTGGGTTCAAGTGCTAGTCTTTCGGATGAGACGAAAATCCGAGGTCCCTTCGTGTACACTACATTGGGGTGTGCACGTTAAAGATACCACGATTGACAAAAGGGTCTTTCCTGGCAAAATTGTATTGGCTTAGATAAAAATGTCCACCTAAATACCCGTGTGACTTAGAATAATTGGCCGTGAAAAGTAGGATATGCGCCGAAATGGCTGCGATCTGCTGGCCGATGTGAATGCGTGATGTATTGTGTAAAAAAAATTCCATCTCACAGGGGGTAAAAAATCAAGGGTCTGCCAAACCCGGCAAATGCAGTAGGCAGCCCAGAGATCCCTAAGTACCTCTCCCAATTATAGTACTTTTCGGCAATATTTACAGTTTCAAATTGTTAGGATAGCTTCTTTGTGATTTTATAGAGGTGTTCTGGGGAAATAAATCCCTGCGCGGCTTGAATATGTGCGCGACATAAATTGCATAAAAAAATAAAAAATAAATCCCTGCGCTTAGAACTGTACCCACGGAATACGCGCGATATAAGCCTCATATTGATTGATTGATTGACCAAAACCTGACCCGTAAATTGCACTCCTACATTTACCCGTGAAGTACATTCCTCCATTGACTCGTAAAGTGCACTCCTACGCGTTCCTGTCAATGGTTTCTTCGGTTTTGGTTTCGTCATTCTTTTGGTAGCGAATTCATTCAGATGAAGTCAGTCAAAGCTTTACTGTTTATTTGAGACAATCCTGCTTTTCTTATTTTATTGTTTTAGGTCCGTTTGTAGCTGATCACATCCACGGCAATATAATCATTTAGTTATTTATAGTGGTACACCTGTTTTGCAACAAATGCCTATATTAGATAGATATTTGTATATAGGCAAATATTTAAAAACAATCTCCTCAAAAGTTTTTGTGATGAATATGGAATATGTATATCATATATACATGTATGAGTATCCTCTGTAATTTATGAGTATCCTCAGAATTCAGTTATTCAAAATATCCCTTTTATTGAAACATAACGTTAGGCAGACCTGGAGTTCGTACTTATAATCTACGTACACGTAGTAATCTCGTTTTTTTAAGGAAGGTGCACAGCCAAGTCTTGTTAGTCCAGGTGTAGTTTGTACATAACAGATGTAGTGTGTACCGTGGTTGGGATGCAGAGCAGAACATGATGAGAGAGGGGGGGTTATAAGCACGGATGGGAAGGCAACAGAGAACGTTTATGGCCGAGTAAACAACTGTAAAAGCTTCTGGCACAAAGGAGGAATGTTTACCTTGAGCATGAGCTGTACTTGCCTCTGCAGCGCCCGTAAAAGAGAAGCTTTAGCACCAACGTAGAGTTCTGAAAGTGATGTAAGCCATTGTCAAAAGCAGAGCTAAGATAGCAAAGAATGACAAAGAGAAAAACAAACAATACCAATCTCTTTTTTTTCGTACTAATCGATTGTTAGTCAAACAAAGTTTTGAAAGTTTCAATTACATGTTATTCGTTGTGTGTGTGTGTGTGTGTGTGTGTGTGTGTGTGTGTGTGTGTGTGTGTGTGTGTGTGTGTGTGTGTGTGTGTGTAGTATGTGTGTGTGCAGTGTGTGTGTGTGTGTGTGTGTGCAGTGTGTGTGTGTGTGTCTATGTGTGTGTATGTGTCTATGTGTGTCTTTGTAAGTGTCTCTGTGTGTGAGCAACAAGTTTGTAATAAGTTGACACTGGTGGCATAATTAATTTATGAAATTGTTTAATTTAAAATCCCACTCTGCACTGTATTTAATATCCCATATTAAAAGGCTGGAGAGATCTGGGATGGTGACCCAAATCGTTTACACGATAAGGTATGTGCCTTAATCCTGCCTGCAAGTCTATAGCTGGGATATAGCTCAGTTGGTAGTGCGCTGGATTTGTATTCAGTTGGCCGCTATCAGCGTGAGTTCGATCCCAGGTTCGGCGGAAATTTATTTCACAGTCAACTTTGTGTGCAGACTCTCTTCGGTGTCCGAACCCTCCCCCCGTGTACACTACATTGGGTGTGCACGTTAAAGATCCCACGATTGACAAAAGGGTCTTTCCTGGCAAAATTGCTCAGGCACAGTTAATAATTGTCTACCTATACCCGTGTGGCTTGGAATAATAGGCCGTGAAAGGTAAATATGCGCCGAGATGGCTGCAATCTACTGGCCTTATATAAAATTCCATCTCACACGGCATCACTGCAGAGCGCCTAGAACTGTACCCACGGAATATGCGCGATATAAGACTCATTGATTGATTGATTGATTGATAGCTGTAACTGTGAGAACAGTAAACTTGTGTTAGCGAGTAAGATGTTGGCTACTCCGTGACATCGACCAGCAAGTTGTGAAGACTCGTCAAATCCATCTTCACCGTGAGGGCTTGGCTGCTATATATATACTTATATTGCATTGTGACTCAAGGTACTCTACCAAATATATTCTACTAAGCTATGCAGTAGAATATCTTTGATTCTTCTCAGCTCAACTCAAGTTGACATCATTGCTAATTCCTTCTCATGGAAGCGATCATCTTCCCCATCGCAAATCGTTTCTGTCATTTGCGTATGTTTTTTGAGTGAAAGAATGGTCTTATCCCATGTGAAAGCTGAGACAAATATATATGTGACGGCGAATATGATCGTGTTCATATGAATGCCTGTGCCTTTAACCTTCCTCCTGCCTTTACAGATTATATATAGCTCTACAAGTACAGTCAACTTGTGTTAGTGAGTGAGAAGTTGGATACTCTTTGGCATCGACCAGAACGTTGGCCGTTGCGAAGACTAGTCCGATCCATCTTCACTGGTGAGGGCTTGCCATGGCTGTTATTGTGGATCAGCTACTCCGCAGGGGTGGCGGGGTGTTTGGACTATAATCAAGTCTTGGCAAAAGACTCCAAATCTTCTGGGAGACGAGAGAGAGAGAGGGGGGGGGGGGAACAAGAAAGAAGTCGAGAAGATGTGTTTTGCTGGGAATGCCTACATTGGCGTGAATGACCTCTGATCTTGCGTTGGCTGGCTCCGAGGATGGGGCTGAAATGTGTGTGTTGGGGGGGGGGGGGGGGCATGGTGACAGGGGGGAGGCAGTAAGGCTCAACAGATTTTCACTTCACTGAGTCTCAGAATGTAGTACTGGTCGTTGGGTGGTTGGGTGAATGTCTTTATTTCCATCACATTAGGGAACGGACATTCATCTTTGATGTTCTCATGGGGGTTTTACGGGTAATAGTCCAAATCATTCACACACACACACACACACACACACACACACACACACACACACACACACACACACACACACACACACACACACACACACACACAGATTATACTGGCCGGTGTCTTTACCATCATTTTAAAGGTCCAACATTCCCCAAACCCGTCACGTCTTTCCTTATCTTACTCCGAGGGGCTTTAACTATTCTTGATGGCTCCCTATCCCATTTGTTATCGTCCTGGCCAAAGGGACGAATGACACTGAGCAAATCGCCGTGCGTCGTTAATCGAGCGTCAATCTAATCGTTTTAATTGCAGCAGGAATGACAAGCTTTTTCCCCGCATTGTGTGTCTACTTCTCCTCCTCTTGTTGTCCTCTTGAATGGGCTAGGACAATATGTGAATGATCGTCAGGATTGAATCGTCGTTTTCAGTAATTCAGATTGTCTTGGAAGAAAGATGGGATGCATAGCAGGGGTCGAAACTTATGAACGATTACTTATGTCCACAGTCCCTTTCAGCTTTGTGAGAGGAAATGATAACTCAAAGCTTTGCATCACACGAGTTCGATGTAAGATTTGTAAAGTACCTTGAACATTTAGGTCCGCTGAAGATATTCATACAGTTTTCAATCACACAAGAAATGTTTATTATTTCACATTGTAAATTTGCATAAACCCCCCGCGGGTTAGGGGGAAGAATTTACCCGATGCTCCCCAGCATGTCGTAAGAGGCGACTAACGGATTCTGTTTCTCTTTTTACCCTTGATGAGTGTTTCTTGTATAGAATATAGTCAATTTTTGTAAAGATTTTAGTCAAGCAGTATGTAAGATTCGTTAAGTCCTTTGTACTGGAAACTTGCATTCTCCCAGTAAGGTAATACATTGTACTACGTTGCAAGCCCCTGGAGCAAAGTTTTGATTAGTGCTTTTGTGAACAAGAAACAATTGACAAGTCGTGGCTCTATCCCATCTCCCCCCTTCCATCCGTCGCGATATAACCTCAGTTGAACCGTTGAAAACGACGTAAAACAAGAAAAATGTTCATTCAAAATGAACAGCGTCGATGCAATGTCCACCAAAGATTTATTTTGGGAAGTGTTAAAGGTTAGGGTCAAAAGTTAATGAATTGCATGTTGTGCTGGATATATAAATTGTTTATTTCAGTCAATGCTTGATTCATAAGTACATTTTTCAGCATGGTGCATCTACAGGAGGGTGCTCCAACAATGATGCATAGTGCCAACATTTAGCGCAAGCTTTTCACAACAGTGCATTATTACCACAAAGCGCATACAGCGATTATATAGTAGCAAGTTGCACTAAACATTTGAACAAAATGCATTTTGTTCAAATGTTAACAGCACAGCACCAAGTTTTGCATAAGTGCACAACAGCACTGACCATTTCACAAAAGTGCATAATAGCTGTGACAATTTTACAAAAGTGCATTGACCATTTCAGGCAGATGGCTAACATGCAGATTTCGCTTTTGTCTGTCTTTCTTTGAAAAGTAGGCATGTTCAAGATCGATGAAGTCATGAGCAATTGGGTTAGATGACAGAAAAGATTCAAAAACGTCAGATTCAGTTAGATGACAGAAAAGATTCAAAAACGTCAGATTCAGTGTTTTGGGCACTGTTGGACAGGAACATTTTCTCCTGTTCAACAAATGTGGGTTCAATTCAAAAGCAACATTGTCACAGATAGGCTAGTGTTACATTTCTGTAAAGTTTAAAAAACATCTTCCATGTTTTGGTTACTGTTGAACAGAGGCATATTTTCCTGTTCAAAAAAGTCTGACACAAATTTTCGTAGTTGTGGGTTAAGGTTCGATCTATACTGTCCTTCAAACGAGTCGTAGAACCGTCATTGTCACAGATAGTGTTACATTTCTGTTTTACATTCAAACGAGTCGTAGAAGTAGTAGTACATTTGCGTTTGGTTGTTTTTTCTTTTAGATTCCTGTCACTCATACAAGCAGTATTGATTGAGGTACATAAATCTGTTGATGTACAGGGATGACTTGTTTGTAATGAATCCTTGTTTCCTCCACATTGAGTTTGCATTGCAGTTGGACAGAAATGAACAGGTGTTAATTGATAAACACATTGATAATGGCTTTTGAGAAAATCAATCAATTCTGCAAAGGAATTAACTTGATGACATCAAAACTGCAGCGCCATTTGAAGAATGGTTACCATTTCTGTTTCTTTGCGGATGGGAATCAAACAAATAAAAACATTGACTATCCAAGTTACTATGAATGGCAATAGTTGACTCCTGAAAAGTAGCAAGGATATAATTTGAGACGATAAACGGCCGATGCAATCCCTCCTCAAGGTCAGTCAACTCAAAACCTTCATCATTCGCAACATATCAGTAGGCAACACAGCGGGATTCGTATGTCCAGGAATCATGTCGAAAAAATATTCCATTTCAAAAGCATGTCCAACCACAGTTGTTGGCAAGTGTT
>NW_027126714.1:12500-25000 GCF_037325665.1 Littorina saxatilis | reverse complement strand
TATAAATTTTTATTTTTTTTTACAATTTTCAGATTTTTAATGACCAAAGTCATTAATTAATTTTTAAGCCACCAAGCTGAAATGCAATACCGAAGTCCGGGCTTCGTCGAAGATTACTTGACCAAAATTTCAACCAATTTGGTTGAAAAATGAGGGCGTGACAGTGCCGCCTCAACTTTCACGAAAAAGCCGGATATGACGTCATCAAAGACATTTATCAAAAAAATGAAAAAAATGTTCGGGGATTTCATACCCAGGAACTCTCATGTCAAATTTCATAAAGATCGGTCCAGTAGTTTAGTCTGAATCGCTCTACACACACACACACACGCACACACGCACGCACACACGCACGCACACACGCACATACACCACGACCCTCGTTTCGATTCCCCCTCGATGTTAAAATATTTAGTCAAAACTTGACTAAATATAAAAACAAGTCGCGTAAGGCGAAAATACAACATTTAGTCAAGTAGCTGTCGAACTCACAGAATGAAACTGAACGCAATGCAACGCAGCAAGACCGTATACTCGTAGCATCGTCAGTCCACCGCTCATGGCAAAGGCAGTGAAATTGACCAGAAGAGCGGGGTAGTAGTTGCGCTGAGAAGGATAGCACGCTTTTCTGTACCTCTCTTCGTTTTAACTTTCTGAGCGTGTTTTTAATCCAAACATATCATATCTATATGTTTTTGGAATCAGGAACCGACAAGGAATAAGATGAAAGTGTTTTTAAATTGATTTCGAAAATTTAATTTTGATCATAATTTTTATATTTTTAATTTTCAGAGCTTGTTTTTAATCCAAATATAACATATGTATATGTTTTTGGACTCAGAAAATGATGGAGAATAAGATGAACGTAAATTTGGATCGTTTTATGACAATTTTTTTTTTTTACAATTTTCAGATTTTTAATGACCAAAGTCATTAATTAATTGTTAAGCCACCAAGCTGAAATGCAATACCGAAGTCCGGGCTTCGTCGGAGATTACTTGACCAAAATTTCAACCAATTTGGTTGAAAAATGAGAGCGTGACAGTGCCGCCTCAACTTTCACGAAAAGCCGGATATGACGTCATCAAAGACATTTATCCAAAAAATGAAAAAAACGTCTGAGGATATCATACCCAGGAACTCTCATGTCAAATTTCATAAAGATCGGTCCAGTAGTTTAGTCTGAATCGCTCTACACACACACACACACAGACAGACAGACAGACACACACACACACACACGCACATACACCACGACCCTCGTCTCGATTCCCCCCTCTACGTTAAAACATTTAGTCAAAACTTGACTAAATGTAAAAAGAAAAAAAAAGAAAAGTTATTCACGGTTCATTATCTAAAACCGCCTTGAGCAATATAGGTTGATATAACTGTAGATTTTAGTGACATTCTGGTGCTGGTGTTTTTTCTTCTATGTTTTTGTTGGTTTGCTATTCAGGTTTAGGCTTTGGTCTATAAGGTTTCAAGATTTATTTTTCCTCTCGTGTCCATTGTTCAGGCTTCTGTTCCAAAAGTTTTCAAATTCATTTTCTATGAAGGTAACGACTTGATCAGGTTAGACACCCCCCCCCCCCCCCCCACTCCTGCAGATCCCTGTCAGTGTGCCATATAAATAACAAAAGGGTCATCTGTGTTGCAAATATTTAAGACTATTTTCACTTTACTTTTTGGACATTATTGCATTCTGACACGTAGCATTACAGAATTGCAAAACGAGCGATCGTGTGTTTAAAATGTTTGTTTTTTTGAGCGCGCAAGAGAGAGATGGCTTGTAAGCTTTCTGGAGAGTAATTAAGGAAGGGGCACATGAAAAAGGAGGAATAAGACGAGGCAGCGCACTTCTCCATTTCAAATCGACCATCATCTGTCAGGGCGATAAAGGCAAGTAATCGCCGCGGTCGAATCACGTGATCTCCATCCGGGCGGTTCTATTAGAGCGATTTGCATGATTCTTTGGTAATGGCGGGCTTATTTTGTTATTAAGCCTTCCTCGGAACATGCTATCAAGCTGCCTTTATTGCTGGCGAAGCGTAAAGGAACAAGAGATAAACTGCCCGTGTGAATAAATATGTCGGCTTCAGGTTGTTTGCATGTTGTGTGTGTTTTTCTTGATTACAGCGTTTGCCGTTGAAGGGAACCATTGTGTGAGTTTGGTCTCCTGCTGTGTCAGCCTCTTGTTTTTTTGCTTTTGTTTGTTTGTGTTTTGACAGATTGATGTCGCCGTTCTGTGTGTAAAAGATAGAAACCCGCGTAGTCGTTTATATTCTACACAGTTCTACTCTTCAAGCCGTCGCGGAACAGCAGGACCGGGCCGTGTGAAGCTGATTTCAGTATCCACGTTTTCGACAACTTTTCCGTTTATACCTGATTAAAGGCGCGGTTGGTAATACGTGTGTGTTATGGAACTCTCGACAGAAATCGGAAGCAATGTAGAGGAGGGGTACTGCTAGTCTACTGAGAGAGAGAGAGAGAGAGAGAGAGAGAGAGAGAGAGAGAGAGAGAGAGAGAGAGAGAGAGAGAGAGAGAGAGAGAGAGAGAGAGAGAGAGAGAGAGTGTGTGTGTGTTAATACATAAACCATTGAAACAACCAACCAACACGTGATTGCACACAAGCACATTCATTTTGCTACCGGAAATGTCGAACTTTTTAATTTAACTAACACCTCTAGTAACTACATCCAGGATCAGTTTTCCCGTTACCACACAATCTCTCGCCCTTAAAGGCCGTATAAAAAAAACACACTAAACAATTAGTCTACGCTCGTACCGAAAACCTATAATGATTAACTTTTGAAACCGTGCATCCGTCACGATCTCCTACCGACATCTGCACAATTTTCTGCAGCCGCAGTTTCTCTGATTATTGTAGAGAAAAATACAGTCTTTGCTCTTAGTCTTACCAAAACTCTAACTTTCGCAAAAGTGCATTCGTCACGATGTCTGCACGATTTTTTTGCAGTCGCAGTTTCTCTGCAATGACCCCCCCCCCCCCCCTCCCCCCCCCCCCATGAAACACCAGCCTACCCTCAGGGCAGTTGCCATTCCGAGGGTCTGACCAAAGATATCGTTGTTCTGCATGCGAGCGTAGCAAGATACAAGATACAAGATACAAGAAATGTTATTGTCCTCATCAATACAAGGAAATTTGGCATGTGTGTGGCAAGACATACTACACTGATACATAGACATTTACAAAGCAACAACTGAAGTTCAATATCAGCACACCCTTACGCACACATACCCACTACTTCAGACACACAGGCTACATGTGCCCCTCGGACGTACGCAACCCACAATTCACCCAGCCATACAACTCCACATGCACTTACTCATTCATGCAGCACTCTAGCGCCCGGCCATGCACAACTCACACACTGGAACCCTCGTACGGCTACATATGACACCCGCACAAACATTACAGCCTCAAACATCGTACTAGATCTACAACTAACAAGCATACATCCACTATCAAACACCGAATACATCATCACACATTACATCATAACATATTGCATTATAACACACGCACAAACATTACAACATCAAACATCGTACTATAATCTACAACTAACAAACAATCATACACTATCAAACACCAAATATATCATCGTACATTAAATTACATCATACCCCCCCCCCCCCACCCCACCAGTTTTGGCACTAGCAATCCGTCAGGAAGTGAGCCCAAACTAAAAATTAGTAATCAACAGGTGAAAGTTAGTAATTTTCCCGGAAAAATTAGTAATTAACACGTGAAAATGGTAATTATCAAGGGGAAATTACTAATTTTCCTTTGATAATTACAATTATGAGGTTTTGGCGCTAGTAAGCCCTATGACGGCTTACTAGTGCCAAAACCTGGGGTTACCCATTATCACGTGATAATTACTAATTAACGCTGTCAGTTACTGTTTTCACCTGTTAGTTACTCATTTTCACGGGAAAATTACTAATTTTTAGTTTTGGCACAAGCAATCCGTCAGGAAGTGAGCCAAAACTAAAAAATAGTAATTAACAGGTGAAAGTTAATAATTATTCCGGGAAAATTATTAACTAACGAGTGAAAACAGTAACTGACAGCGTTAATTAGTAATTATCATGTGATAATGGGTAATCCCAGGTTTTCCCGTGAAAATTAGTAATAAAGACGTGAAAATGGTAATTATCAAGGGAAAATTGACTAATTTTCCCTTGATAATTACAATTATGAGGTTTTGGCACTAGTAAGCCGTCATACACTTCCCCCTGAAGCTTCTCTCCCTAAAGATCTCACTCCCCAGCCCCTGCCCCTGATTCATCCAGTTTCGCCCCTGCCCTAATCCCCTGGGGTGGCAGAATAAACTCTGCACCGTTTTCTTTGAGACGCCATGGACCCGTACTCTTCCTGGACCTCCGGATGATTTGAGACCCCTCTGGAGAGTTGCAGACGAAAACTATTTGGCTTGCGGAGGCATGGCTCATTGTTTGGCACTTTGCCTCGTCTGACCCTTGAAAGGTGAAGGGCAGACAACCGGTGACCTTTCCGGAATCTTCCGTTTCTGTGTTTTGCGTTTGCTTTTTTCCCGTTTTCGTTTGTTTTTACATTTAGTCAAGTTTTGACTAAATGTTTTAACATAGAGGGGGAATCGAGACGAGGGTCGTGGTGTATGTGTGCGTGTCTGTCTGTCTGCCTGTGCGTGCGTGTGTGTAGAGCGATTCAGACCAAACTACTGGACCGATCTTTATAAAATTTGACATGAGAGTTCCTGGGAATGATATCCCCGGATTTTTGTTTGATTATTTTCGATAAAAACTTTTAATGACGTCATATCCGGCTTTTTGTAAAAGTTGAGGCGGCACTGTCACACCCTCATTTTTCAATCAAATTGATTTAAATTTTTGTAGAGCAATCTTCGACGAAGGCCGGATTTCGGTATTGCATTTCAGCTTGGTGGCTTAAAAATTAATAAATGACTTTGGTCATTAAAAATCTGAAAATTGTAATAATTTTTTTTAATATATAAAACGATCCAAATTTACGTTCATCTTATTCTCCATCATTTCCTGATTCCAAAAACATATAAATATGTTATATTTGTGTTACCGAGTGCCGAAACACCACAATCACCTTTGGAGGCGAAGTCCAATCAAACAGGATTTAAAATGTTAGGGCCAATTTCTTAGCCCTATAAAAACTGTTATGCAAACCCGAAGGTTTCCATGAACATACAGACAATCGGAAACCACCAGACCCCATCACAAACAGAATTCCACAATCCACCGGTGTTGACTTAAAGGCCAACAACTCGGGTGCAGAGTCTGCTGTGAAAGGAGCGGTAGCCTCCCCTGTCACATTTGGTTTACAAACAAGCTCTGAAAATTAAAAATATGAAAATTATGATTAAAATTATTTGTCCGAAATCGATTTAGAAACAATGTCATCTTATTCCTTGACGGTCCCTGATTCCAAAAACATATAGATATGATATGTTTGGATTAAAAACACGCTCAAAAAGTTAAAACGAAGAGAGGTACAGAAAAGCGTGCTATGCAGCGCAGCGAAACCACTACTGCGCTGAACAGGCTCGTCAGTTTCACTCCGTTATGCACAAGCGGAGGACTACGGTCATTGTGAAAAAATGCAGTGCGTTCAGTTTCATTCTGTGAGTTCCACAGCTTGACTAAATGTAGTAATTTCGCCTTACGCGACTTGTTTGTTTTGTTTTGTTTATATTATCGGTAAAGGTGATGGCTATGATAACAATGTTGAGGGTGGTAACCGATTTGCTTACGTAGTGGTTACATGCCGAGTCTCAGTGATTATACCCAATATTGACGGACTGTGTGATGATATCTTCTGCTATGGTCTGTTGAGACAGTGATATCAAAATCGAGACCGGAGGTCGAGATTTTGATATCACTGTCGAAACAGACCAATAGCAGAAGATATCATCACACAGTCAGTCAATGTTAGATATATTGCTAATTCTCTGGACATTTTGTATTTACTGTAAAGAAATTACAAAAGTATTTGTCTCAGTTTTGGCTGTTCCATATCCCTCCCTCTGATTATTATTTCTTTTTGTTCACTCTTTTCTTGTACTTTTCAGTATTTTAAAATGTCTTTCCTTTCAAAAAGTCTTTAGTCACTTGCTCAACTAAATTCTGGGATAATTACATTTTCATATATATTTGTTTGTTTTTAAATTTAGGTGTTTTTGTTTTTGAAGTGGGGAAGCAATAAAGAGGTCGTCGATATCAAAACTGATATCGACGGAAATGTCGTCGATATCACTTTTGCACCGAGCTCAGTTTTGCCCAATTGACCAATGGAAATCCACGTAACATATGAAATAGCAATATTTAAAAATAATGGTCGAAGTTAGCGGATCATGATAAATGCGAGCTTCAGCGAGCTTTTTCATGACCGCGAACTGAGACCATTATTTTTAATAATCACTGAGACGAGGTGTGTAACCTCTTTATTCCTCCTTTCTTCAGTTATTCAAAGAAAACAGGAGTTTTTGTGCGAAAGTTTGATCGAATCCGAATCACTCAACCAGTCAACCTGCGCAGGCGATCGATTAATGCGCGGTTGCGGTATAGTTCTGTGTAAATCATTCCATTCTGTTTACACTTCTTGTCAGTTTCCCTGTTTTGAACTATAATCAAGTACACAGATATGCTGTTATTCTGCTGTGGCGGTAAAGGCAGATATTGTGTGTTCTTTTTATGTTTTAGTATCGCTTAGGATAATGTTCTTTCGTCAAATGGGACTAGCAGACGAACATTTGCACCCGTGTTCCAACGTTAATTACTGTATGAAGTTCAGTTTTCTGGGGAAAATAGTGTATGAAACCGCTTTATGTTGTTTAAATTGATGAGATGTGTGCATTTGGTTGCGTGTGATCTGTTTATAAAATGAAATATTGTTGAAAACTGACCGTCGGATTGCAGTCAGTGTCAGAAGAAATTGAGTGACAAGAAGGGGAACTACTCTTGTCGCTAGACAAAGTATGAGTTACTTACCTTGGGAATTTGCTTGTGATGAACGTTTGTGCACCGCAGATCTAGATTCAGAAAACAACCGAACTCATGGATTTTATATAGAGATTCATGTGTTCAGGCCTGTAGTTGTTAATTTAAATGCGGTATGTTTGTATTGTTTGCTCCAGAAATGTATACTTCGTACATTAGAGCGTTCGGAACTTTTCAGTCACAAAAGTAGTACCGAAACAGAACAGCTTCTCAACCCATTGCACTATCGAGGATTCAGGTTGTTGCTGGCTCGTTATTTGTTTGGTTGCTGGGTCATTATCGAAAAATAACTAGCTCTACAAGTTTACAGAGGTAAAGAAGCAGAGGGGGGAATAAGTAGAGGTTACATGCCGAGTCTCAGTGATTATTAAAAATAATGGTCGAAGTTAGCGGATCATGAAAAATGCGAGCTTTAGCAAGCTTTTTCATGACCGCGAACTGAGACCATTATTTTTTATAATCACTGAGACGAGGTGTGTAACCTCTTTATTCCTCCTTTCTTCAGTTATTCAAAGAAAAGAGGAGTTTTGGTGATATGGCAGAGGGTAGTAACCGCGTTGCCCCCTGGCCAAAAGGTTGTTGTCATGGAACAAGTTTGTTCCCTACGGACACATGCACATGGGTGCATTTGTGTGGCTGAACTGTTGGCTTGAATGTGCACGCCTGTCTGGGCCACAACAAGATGTGGTGGTCAAAGGGTCTTCAAATGCCAATCGGTATTTCTCACATACTTCTAGCCACGCTGCTGTCTGTCTGTGTCTGTCTTTCTTTGTCACTATAATGATATCTCTCTAAAGTGTGTTAGTGACTCTCTGTGTCCTCCTGCGTGTCTGTCGGTCCGTCTGTCTGTATGTCTCCCCCTGTCTCTCTCGGCATGTCTTGTCTTCCTCTAACTCTCCCCTCTTTCTCTCCTCTATCTCCCTCCCTCCCTCTCTCTTTCTCTCTCTCTCTCTTTCTCTCTCTCTCTCTCTCTCTCCTTCTCTCTCTCTCTCTCTCCCTCTTTCTTTCTTTCTTTCTTTCTCTCTTTTTATATTTAGTCAAGTTTTGACTAAATATTTTAACATCGAGGGGGAATCGAAACGAGGGTCGTGGTGTATGTGCGTGTGTGTGTCTGTGTGTGTGTCTGTGTGTGTGTGTGTGTGTGTGTCTGTCTGTCTGTGTGTGTGTGTAGAGCGATTCAGACTGAACTACTGGACCGATCTTTCTGAAATTTGACATGAGAGTTCCTGGGTATGAAATCCCCATACGTTTTTTTCATTTTTTTGGTACATGTCTTTGATGACGTCATATCCGGCTTTTCGTGAAAGTTGAGGCGGCACTGTCACGCCCTCATTTTTTAACCAAATTGGTTGAAATTTTGGTCAAGTAATCTTCGACGAAGCCCGGACTTCGGTATTGCATTTCAGCTTGGTGGCTTAAAAATTAATTGATGACTTTGGTCATTAAAAATCTGAAAATTGTAAAAAAAAATAAAAATTTATAAAACGATCCAAATTTACGTTTATTTTATTCTCCATCATTTGCTGATTCCAAAAACATATAAATATGTTATATTCGGATTAAAAACAAGCTCTGAAAATTAAATATATAAAAATTATTATCAAAATTAAATTGTCGAAATCAATTTAAAAACACTTTCATCGTATTCCTTGTCGGTTCCTGATTCCAAAAACATATAGATATGATATGTTTGGATTAAAAACACGCTCAGAAAGTTAAAACAAAGAGAGGTACAGAAAAGCGTGCTATCCTTCTTAGCGCAACTACTACCCCGCTCTTCTTGTCAATTTCACTGCCTTTGCCATGAGCCGCGGTGGACTGACGATGCTACGAGTATACGGTCTTGCTGAAAAATGGCAGCTACTTGACTAAATATTGTATTTTCGCCTTACGCGACTTGTTTCTTCTTCTTCTTTTGACTCCTTGGCCGTAGTTATATCTTTTTTCGACTTTTTTTTTCTGTCTGTGTCTGTGTCTGTCTCTCTCAGTCTGCCCCTGCCTGCCTGTCTGTCTGCCCTGGACTGTTTCTCATTTTTTCCCCAACCATAGCCAAAGTAGATATTTTTATTCGAGAGAGAGAGAGAGAGAGAGAGAGAGAGAGAGAGAGAGAGAGAGAGAGAGAGAGAAAGAAAAGAGAGAAAGAGAGAGTTAGAGAGAGAGGGGGAGAGAGAGAGAGAGAGAGAGAGAGAATGAGAGAGAGGAGAAAGAGAGAGAGATAGAGAGGGAGAGAGAATGAGAGAGAGGGAGAGAGAGAGAGAGAGAGAGAGAGAGAGAGAGAGAGAGAGAGGGAGAAAGAGAGAGAGAGAGAATGAGAGAGAGGGAGAAAGAGAGAGAGAGAAAGAGAGAGAGGGAGAGAGGGAGAGAGAGAGAGAGAGAGAGAGAGAGAGAGAGAGAAAGAGAGAGAGAGAGAGATGAACAATATACCGTATGATTCATCCGTCCGTGGCACTCTTAACACGCTCAGTCATACGCATACTGTAGGAAACGCCCCCTTTTATCCCATCCCCAGTATGTCTAAGCAGGTACCTATTGTGTAGGTTCAGGTAGTACACCTTTTACGCGTCTATCTTGATCATCAGCCCCGGGCCTTCAGTATTACCCGAGTTCCGGCCAAGCCCGCATAGTGCACTCTTTGAGCTTATTAGCGAAATGACTCAATAACTACAAGACATCATGCAGTTCTGCTTACTGTAGCTCTGAAGTTGGAGCGCCTAATCTAAACTTCGGCGACCTCTGACAGAAAATGGAATACTGTACTCACGCGCAACAACATAAAGCATGAGTATGTCTTTGATGTGTCTCTGAAAAGACCTGTACGCTCATTTGGAAGAGTCCTTGAATTTCATTTAATGTTATTAGAACTTAACAACAATATTTGTGCTGTTCCGACACGGAGATTAGAAACCCAAAGGGTGGGGGGTTGGGGGGGGGGGGGGGGAGGGGGGTACGTGATGGTGATGTTTGTGGTCGTGGTGGTGAGTGGGGTGGGGTAATTTTTCTTCTTCTTTTTGTTCCATTTGTTATTTCTTTACAGTTCTCGATCTGAACTCAATTTACTTTTGATGAAACATCACCATTCAGCAGCATAACCTTATAGACCGGAATTCATTCCTACACATACACTAAAACAATTGCAACGGCGGCTGCGTACTGCGGCCCTGTCGATGGTCTGTCAGCGTTTATTCGGTAAATTGACAAAACTCTTGACAGCTTCTTTGTCTTCATTTGCATAATTGGCAGGCCCCTCAGGCAAGTCGTCTGCTGATCCAGACAGCATAACCTCCCTGACCAAATTTCCCAGGCTTCGCTGTTCCCGGCCGTGCATCAGCCTCTTGAATCGCACGACACATTTATCTTGTCGACGGCGGATAACATAGCACAATGGCTAGCAAAACTCTTCATGATAGACCGTACAGTTGTATTTCTTCTTCTAACTAAAGATCAACCAAACAGTTGTCTTTCTTGTGGCTGGCAAACTCACCAAGATAGATCATTAACAGTTGTATTTTTTCTTGCTGGCAATCTCGCCAAGATAGAGAGTTGTCTTTCTTCTTCTCACCAAACAGTTGTCTTTCTTGTGGCTGGCAAACTCACCAAGATAGAACATAAACAGTTGTATTTTTTCTTGCTGGCAATCTCGCCAAGATAGAGAGTTGTCTTTCTTCTTCTCACCAAACAGTTGTCTTTCTTGTGGCTGGCAAACTCACCAAGATAGATCATTAACAGTTGTATTTTTTCTTGCTGGCAATCTCGCCAAGATAGAGAGTTGTCTTTCTTCTTCTCACCAAACAGTTGTCTTTCTTGTGGCTGGCAAACTCACCAAGATAGAACATAAACAGTTATCTTTTTTGTCTGGCTGTCACACTTACCAAGATAGTCCGAAGAATTGTCTTTCTTTTTCTCATCTTGATCGACCAAACAGTTTTGTTTATTGTTGCTATAAAACTAACCAAGAAAGATCATAAACAGTTGTCTTGTTCTGGTTGGTAAAATCCCCAAGAAAAGATCTGAACAGTGGTCTGTCTTCTGGTTGGCAAACTTGCCGAGAAAGACAAAATAAATAGAGACTTTAAGAAGGGCTACCACATTCATATGGTTGGCATTTTCGTGATTGCAAAAGACACTCGGCGGGGGAACACCATGTGTCGCTAGTACAGCGGTTTTAAAAGAGGACAGAAGAATTTCGTTTCGCTGGTCGCACCGGTTCAGAAGTGTCGATCAGATAATACCAGCTGCCTCACTTCTGCTGAAACGCATCAGATACTCAGGCCACAACTCAACACATCATAAACTTTAACTGCTTCATTCATTTTTCTCCTCTAGGCGGCTTGATCAGCCGACTGAAAAGTTGAGTCGGCCTGATGTTTGGGTCGCCATCTTGAAATTTCTTTCGTCTGCTCAGTCACTCACTTACCCAATTCAAGCCTGCTTTACGGCTTTTTTAAACTTGATTTTTAAAAACATTTCAATGATAAATCGCGCCTAAAGATGTCAGAGCATACATCGATTACACAAGGTAGGCATATTTTATGACTATTCGAATATAAAACGCGACCGAAGTCACTTTCGTCAGAATGACCAATTCTACGAATTTCGTTTCTCTTGGCGAAGCGAATTTCTGTTCGTAGAGATCGGAAGTCACGTGTACTCAAAAAGGTGTGACGTTTTACAACCGAAAATGCCAACGAAACGAATGTGGTAGTGCTTCTTAATCTCTCTATTATCCGTCTTCTTCTCATCAAGATAGACAAAACAGTTGTCTCATCTTCCCTTTACACCATTTTGAGCGTATGCTTATGCATCACACACAAAAAAATGTGTAATTCGTTTTGTAAGGCTGCACGAGTCTGGAGGCCTCAGTTACTGCCGGTATAAGCATCGTGCTGTCCGAGACCGAGCAAGTCTCGCGTGAATATAACGAGATTGAGGTAGGAATCAAGATGGCCGTCGCCAGCGGCGAAAACCCGCTGACCTGAAGTAGCACTCCTGTCTTGAATGTCTTGGTGGGAAATTCGGTTTGTCTTGGACCTGAAGGAGCGACGGCGCGCTGACAATAATTCCAATCAACTTACACAGACGTTTATTTGTTCTGTTGCTTTTGTAGGAGAAACGAAAAGGCGAGTGTCTGTCTGGGTTGTACCAGTGTCTTTCAGTTGCAGTTCTCGGGCCTCTTTTCACAGTCAAGGCGATAGTGAGTTTATTGATCTAGTTCTCAGATGATACCTACTGCAGTATAAACTGTAACACGATTTACCCGCATGATTGAAACGTCTGTTGGAGGACTCACTCGGTATCCCCCCTCCAAGCAAGATTCTTCGACTTTTTTTCTTCTATGCAGAAATGTGGAATGGACTTGATTTACTGTGTCTTTTTGTGTCAGTGTCACAATTGATTCTTCAATGAAGTGCGGTACAGAGAGAGAGAGAGAGAAAGAGAGAGGGAGAGGGAGAGCGAAAAAGAGATAG
>NW_027126714.1:0-10000 GCF_037325665.1 Littorina saxatilis | reverse complement strand
GACGCCGAAGAAATGAAGTGCAAACAAGTGCATCCGTAAATGTGTGTTAAATCTACATTCAAACCACTGTTCGATTTGCTTTTGAATGCATTTTAGTTTCAAGATAGTAAAGAAAGCACACACAATGAAAGTTTTCATTGAATCAAAGACAGTTTCGATTTAGGTTCTGAGTCCGTCCAAGGTCACAGTTCCGGGCTACGGTTGCCAACACCGGTTTGGTTAACTCGGATCCCAATTCTAGTTTAATTTTTGTGTTGGAGTGTAGAATTACGAAAATAAACTAACATTTTACTGAATAACTTCCTTTAGATTTAAGCAGTCATTTCATGTTCGTGAAATATATCTCTTAGTTAATTTGTTCGATCGTGCTTGCGTTAATCAACGTCACACATACCGGTAGCGTCAATTCTGTCTAAAACGGTGTAATGGCTGCTCCTTGAAACTGCGTGTTGAATACCGTTTGGACTGATTTTACTCCATCAGGATGAAATACACGTTTGCTGAGCTCTTGGATACTTTCATATAATCATGAACTTACGTCAGTGTAAAGCAAAAAAGTTGGACATGCTCGAAAAATGGATGAAACAGCCTGTGCTGGATGACGAAGCAAACCGGCCAGTCAAAAAAGTACACTCGTAACACGCAGTGCATCTTTGCTTGTTGGAACACACGGAGGAAGGGAGGTTACTCTAGCTTCACCTCACATGAACAGCGAGGTTCGTTTGCTGTCACTGTCAGTTGATTCTTCGCTTTTGTTCTTTTTTTACTCGACCTGCACCCAAAGTGTAAAGATAAACGCTTTGTTTACTGTATCGCATACCACAGATACGTATCATGGTTTTGTCCTCTGTGAATGTTGTGTTTTCTTTTGTTTAGCCATGTGAGCAATGCTCTTCATCAATCCACTGAAACATGTTCGGTGCAGTGTCAAGTGTAGGCAGAAGTATAGTTCCTCGGCCAAACCGGAATCGGTACTATGATATATTTTTTTGAGCCCATTATGTATTTATTGAAGCCGAAAAATACAACATATATACCCATAGTAGCATTACAGAGACAAAGAAGCAGCTCATGGGATATATATATACTCACGGAATAAAATAACTTAACATGTTTTAAAATTTAATATCTCAAAATCGGAAAAAGTTGCAGGAGAGCGGGGTGGTACGATCATAGAACCATCAATTCCTGAGAAGAGGAAAAAAACCGGAATGTTCTCGGTTGCTTAGTTTTTTCACAATTAGTCCTCAAAGACGCATGGTGTCATTTTGGAGTTTACTAGACTGACGCCTAAGCTTGCCGACGCTGCCGACAGCCAGTGCACGCTGTGTGTGCTGTAAACAGGTAGGCCTGCACTCTTTGACTCTCGGGGCACATCTACCCGTACTTGAAACCTGCAAAAGGTCTGCTGCTGATCCACGAATATTGCATGAAAGTACTGCCTTTGGTTTGTCCGTTTGTTTGTGAGTGAGAACAACTCACTAAAATGTTTCTTTCTCTTTGCCCAAAACTGTCCACTCTGTCTTTCACCATGCCACGAACGTGTGTGAACGATAGACTCGTCGCAATAGGGATGTTGAGAGGAGGGATGACTTATACTGATGTTGCTAGGAGATTCGGAGTGACCAGGCAATCAGTGCACGCACAGCGCTGTCAAACACACAGTGCTAAGTTTGTAAACTCCAAAATGACACCATGCGTCTTTGAGCTCAAATTGCAAAACAAGTCGCGTAAGGCGAAAATACAATATTTAGTCAAGTAGCTGCCATTTTTCAGCAAGACCGTATACTCGTAGCATCGTCAGTCCACCGCTCATGGCAGCCAAAGGCAGTGAAATTGACAAGAAGAGCGGGGTAGTAGTTGCGCTAAGAAGGATAGCACGCTTTTCTGTACCTCTCTTTGTTTTAACTTTCTGAGCGTGTTTTTAATCCAAACATATCATATCTATATGTTTTTGGAATCAGGAACCGACAAGGAATAAGATGAAAGTGTTTTTAAATTGATTTGGACAATTTAATTTTGATAATAATTTTTATATATTTAATTTTCAGAGCTTGTTTTTAATCCGAATATAACATATTTATATGTTTTTGGAATCAGCAAATGATGGAGAATAAGATAAACGTAAATTTGGATCGTTTTATAAATTTTTTTTTTTTTTTACAATTTTCAGATTTTTAATGACCAAAGTCATTAATTAATTTTTAAGCCACCACGCTGAAATGCAATACCGAAGTCCGGGCTTCGTCGAAGATTACTTGACCAAAATTTCAACCAATTTGGTTGAAAAATGAGGGCGTGACAGTGCCGCCTCAACTTTCACGAAAAGCCGGATATGACGTCATCAAAGACATTTATCAAAAAAATGAAAAAAACGTTCGGGGATTTCATACCCAGGAACTCTCATGTCAAATTTCATAAAGATCGGTCCAGTAGTTTAGTCTGAATCGCTCTACACACACACACACACACACACACACACACACGCACAGACAGACAGACACACATACACCACGACCCTCGTTTCGATTCCCCCTCGATGTTAAAATATTTAGTCAAAACTTGACTAAATATAAAAACGGAACAAGCCAGACTATTCCGGGTTTTTGCGCATAATGAGCAATTGAACAAGCTTTACGTTGGTACAACAATCACTCCTGTAACTTTTTCCGATTTTGAGATATTAAATTTTAAACAATGTTAAGTTATTTTATTCCGTGAGTATATATATATATATATATGTACAAACGTAAAACAATTACAAAAGATAAGCATGACAGTAAAAAAAAAAATAAAAAAAAGGCAGAAAAACTATTCACATGACTATTAATATACACGTTGTAGGCTATACATACATTCTTGCGTTATGAAACACTGATGCTTTATGGACAGATATGATCAATATGAAAATAATCAGAACGAAGTCTTCCATCACTGTGACTTTTCGTAATTTGACATTAAATGTAATGAGAGGTGTTTTTTGAAAGTATTGAGACTTGTTGGGACTCGAACTGATTCCGGGAGAGAATTCCACAAAACGCTGCCAGAATAAGCTAAACTTGATTTAAAGAGATCTATCCGCGGAATGGGGACGTTGAATTTTCGGCTTGGTTTGGCTTTAAATTTTGTAATGAAAGCACTCGGTGCATGGCCGGAAAGGATTTTGTGAAGGAGCACGCCTTTATTTGATTTAAATCTTTCTTTTAAGGGCAAAATCTTAAGTTTTTTTTATAATCGTCGAAAACAAGACTGGATTGTTTTAATAGAACTGATTTTAGTGCTCGTCTGTGTAGACTGTACAGTGGTTTTAAAATGTTTGCACTGGCAGAGTCCCAGATGGTCGAACAATAATCCGTGATGGTTTGTATGTATGCATTATAGAATAATAACCTTGAGTGTGGATCAAGAAAGTGCTTTATTCTGTTCAACAAATATATTTTCCTCGACATGGTTTTACACAACGATCTAACATGATGGGTCCAAGATAAATTATTATCGATATTTACTCCCAAAACTTTGTGATCTCCTACTTCCGCTATTGCATCGTTGCCAATTAATAAGGAATGAGGATTATTCTTGATGTTTTGTCTTTTTTGCCTTGTTGTAATTAACATGTGGTGGTGAAGACTCATGTGGTTATATTTCGTCCAATTAATGAGATCATCTACACTGTTCTGCAATGATAAGAGAGAGAGAGAGAGAGAGAGAGAGAGAGAGAGAGAGAGAGAGAGAGAGAGAGAGAGAGAGAGAGAGAGAGAGAGAGAGAGAGAGAGAGAGAGAGAGAGAGAGAGAGAGAGAGAGAGAGAGAGAGAGAGGGAAAGGGAGAGAAATCAGAACTCAGAACTTTATTACATAAGGATAAAGGTTTTAGGCTTAACCTAATCTTCCAACCTGTCCTTGGAACATATACAGAGAATAATTGTAAGCCTAATCTAGCAAGCGCATCGCTTTTCCATTTGTTTGCTATCTATATCTATATACGGCTTGTGTCTGTCTGTCTGTCTGTCTGTCTGTGTGTTCGCCATGCACGGCCAAAGTTCTCGATGGATCTGCTTCAAATTTGGTGGGCATATTCAGGTAGACCCCGGACACAATCTGGTCGATGAAAATTTTCAACACGTGCTCTCAGCGCGCAGCGCTGAACCGATTTTGGTTTTTCTGTACATCCATTCCCAGTAACTCTTCCTTATCTTCTCCAATGTTTTGCGCGTTTATCTCCCTTCCTTCGTGTGGCGTCAATCACGTCAATCTCCCTTCCTTCGTACGGTGCGCTAGCAAAGCCGGGTCCCCGGCGAAGCCGGGTATTCGGCTCTACTTCTTTCCGGCGAAGCCGGGTACCCGCCGAAGCGGGTATTCATCTAGTATATCTATATACGGCTTGTGTGTGTCTGTCTGTGTGTTCGCTATGAACGGCCAAAGTTCTCGATGGATCTGCTTCAAATTTGGTGGGCATATTCAGGTAGACCCCGGACACAATCTGCTCGATGAAAATTTTCAACACGTGCTCTCAGCGCGCAGCGCTGAACCGATTTTGGTTTTTATGGTTTTTCTGTACATCCATTCCCAGTAACTCTTCCTTATCTTCTCCAGTGTTTTGCGCGTTTATCTTCCTTCCTTCGTGTGGCGTCAATCGCCTACGGTGCGCCACTCACCCGGCGAAGCCAGCGTACGGTGCGCCACTCACCCGGCAAAGCCGGGTACCCGGCGAAGCCGGATATTCGGCTCTACATCTTCCCGGCGAAGCCGGTTATCTCGGCGAAGCGGGTAATTTCTTTCTTTCTTTATTTGGTGTTTAACGTCGTTTTCAACCACGAAGGTTATATCGCGACGAGGGAAAGGGGGGAGATGGGTTAGGGGAAAGGGGGGAGATGGGATAGAGCCACCCGCTAAGTGTTTCTTGTTCACAAAAGCACCAATCAAAAAATTGCTCCAGGGGCCTGCAACGTAGTACAATACATGACCCAACTGGGAGAATGCAAGCTTCCAGTACAAAGGACCAAACACTTCCCATACACCGCCTGACCAAAATCTTTACAAACATTGACCACACTCCACACAAGAACCACTTAACAAGGGCAAAAGGAAGAACAGAATCCGTCAGTCGCCTCCCACGACATGCGGGGTGCAGAGAAATAAGGATGTGGAAAAGAAGACTTTTGGTAAGTGAAAGAAAGGTGATGGATCCAGTCAGGTAGAAATAAGACAACAAGAAAAGAATTGGAAAACTGCAGGGAATAGTAGGGAGAGTTTTCTTGGAAGGAAATATAGGTGAAAGGACTGGTAAGGCAGAAATAAGATTAAAGAAGAGAAGTAAAGGGGTGGGGTAGCTTGGTGAGAACACTCCCGCCGCGTGAAGGCGACCCCATGGGAGCGAAGCGGGTAATCATCTAGTACATAATATGTACTTCTCAGGCTGAAAAAACGCTTTTAAAAGAATAAAACCATTGATACTTCTCGTTTGTCTCCATTTCCCAATGCCAGTTTTGTTTATACATACAAATCAGTCGATCTTTAAACTGGGAAACAAAACCTTTATCGTAGCCAGCCCCTTGGCACAGCCAAACAATGCCAAACCCGTTTTCAGGAAACCCAGTTGTGCTTGTCAGATTCATGTTGCAAAAGGAGCATTTCATAGGTCTGTTTACAAATTCTGGTTTGCGGAAGTCTTGTTAACTTAAGCCAATATTTCACACATTTGACAACAGTTCTTATGAAAAGTGGGTATCTGCCTATTTCCCCGTACGCCATTGTATTTGAGGAATGCAGCGGAACATTTAAAAACCTTTTGATAGCAAAAGTGTGAACTTGCTCAATTGGCTTTGACGCCCTCTAGCCTCCAAACTTCGGCTGCGTATGTTAAAATGGGTTCTACCTGCACATCAAACATCTTCCAAAACACCAATGGATCAGCAACATTCAGTTTTCTCATTGTTCTCTGTATCTCAATGACGGCTTTCTTTCCCTTTCTGGACATCTCACTCAAAGCAACATTTACACTCAGTTTTGTAGTAAACAACATGCCGAGGTATTTGTACGAGTTGGTTCTCGGACTGCCTCGCCACCATAGGACAATTTCTCGTAAGCTGCAAGGTGGCCTCCCATACGGAACACTATGACATCAGTTTGATCCAAGTTAACTGATAAGCACAGGTGATCTGCTTACTCTTTTTAAATTGTTCAGTTGGTTTTGTAAACCTATGACAAAATTAGACATTAAAACAACATCGTCAGCGAAAAGTAGCAAGAATATCTTCGTCGCACCAGGTATCAACTCTATACCATGTCTTCTCTTACAGGACACTTCTGTTGCCAGTTCATTAATAAAGAAGGAGAACATCAAAGGGCTCAATAAACATCCTTGTTTCACCCCTCTTGGGCATTCAAAATAATCAGAATAATTACATCGGTGACGCACACATGCTTTATCTGATGTGTAAACGGCTGTTAGGGCTTTATACATTTGCCCGTTTACACCACTTTTCCTCAAAACCTCCCATAATGCATTCCTGTTCACAGAGTCAAATGCCTTCTTAAAATCTACAAAAGCTATGTACAGTTTAGTATTCTTTAATACATGCTTCTGAACAATGCCATATAACGAAAAAATATGATCAACAGTACTGTAACTTGACCTGAAGCCGGCTTGTTCTTCAATTATTTTTTCCTCTTTCTCAGCCCACTTCGTCAATCTCTTGTTGAGAATGTGTGTATAAACCTTGCTTACAACACTGGTCAAGGCTATGCCACGGTAATTATCCGGTACATTCACGTCTCCTTTCTTATGAATTGGTATGATAATTGATCTTGACCACTCTTAAGGAAATGTTCCCGTGTCAAACAACATGTTGAACAGATCAACAAGAAAGTCTAATACTATATCTGGCCCAGCACTCTTTCCTACTTTTAAATTACAATTACAAAAAGATAAAGGTTTTAGGCTTAGCCTTATCTTTCAAGCTGTCCTTAAAGAGAGAGAGAGAGAGAGAGAGAGAGAGAGAGAGAGAGAGACAGAGAGAGAGAGACAGAGAGAGAGACAGAGAGAGAGACAGAGAGAGAGACAGAGAGGAGGTATTACACACCGGTACGACCGAACTAAGGTATCAATGAATTACTGTTGTGCAGCGGGTTAAAAGAATACCCTATACCTCGGAGATATACCTTCACTCGGTCTCAACGACGTCACGTGACATGTTATATGGTGGAAGAGAATGCTGTCGCTTATTTTCCACCCTCAGTTCGGTAAGACTGAAACGATGCTCAGTCACGGAAAGAACTATCCAAACTTGCAAGCACAGCCGCGGTTGTCCTGTAAGTTCCCGATCCATGTTAAACCCTCATCCTCAAAAGGAAAATAAGCGACAGCATTCTCTTCCACCATATAACATGTCACGTGACGTCGTTGAGACCGAGTGAAGGTATTATCTCCGAGGTATAGGGTATTCTTTCAACCCGCTGCACAACAATAATTTAACGTTACCTTAGTTCGGTCGTACCGGTGTGCAATGGGTGCACCGAGGGAGGGAGGGAGGGAGGGAGGGAGGGAGGGAGGGAGGGAGAGAGAGAGAGAGAGAGAGAGAGAGAGAGAGAGAGAGAGAGAGAGAGAGAGAGAGAGAGAGAGAGAGAGAGAGAGAGATATTTTTTTCATTTTCATTTTCATTACTTTATTGTCCCATCGCTGGGAAATTCGGGTCGCTTCCTCCCAATGGAAAGCTAGCAGCAACGGAGTCGCGCTACCCAGGTGTCTGCGTGTTTAGGTGTATTCAACCACCTGCACTTATGGCAGAATGATCAAGGTCTTTTACGTGCCATTGTGATGACACGGGGGTGGGACATGGCTTCCGTCTCTGGGTCTGCACATAAAGTTGACCCGTGTCCGTCCCGGCCCGAATTCGAACCTGCGACCTTCCGATCACAAGTCCAGTGCTCTACCAACTGAGCTACCGATCAGAGATGACTTGCGGTCACTGGTATTAATAATAATATCAAAAGTTTTTGCACATCTGGATGGATTGCGACTGCTGAAAGATATAATGAACCTACATTTTGTCACGGCAAATGCCCCCACACCCCATCCACTCTTGGTTTTAGTTATATCGAAAGCTGACCAGACCTCCTCTGGGTATTTCCTGCGCGCTTTCGAGATGCATCCTTTCAGTGCGTGTCTCCGGATTTTGTTCTATTTATTTCGTGGTATGATTTGGTTTTGTTTCAAATTTTACATTGAGTTTCTGTTGACATGCTTGAAGATGGCTACCCAGGCGCTGAAAACTCCAATCAGTTTTGCGCGGATAATTATTGTGCCTACATTTTCTGGGAAGAAACAAAAACAGAAATATGATTTAAAATGCATTATTTAACACGTTGACTTGCATACAATTCATTGTTAAGATGTTTTTTACAACCACACAAACAGGGGGAAAAAAGTGTGGCCAAATTGTAGAGTAAAAAAACTGTGCATCACCAGCTTAGTGAACGTTCCGGATGATTTGACATGCGTGAGATTTTGGCTGATAGTTCTCTTTGTGCACTGTAGTTCATGGAGTCCTACGTTTCTTGTGCTTTGACAGCACCCATCTATCACGCTCTTATGTTATGTTCGTTGTGTGAAAACAGCTATTGTCTTGGAGGTTAAAGGAGCAGTGTTCCTCGTTCCGGACAGGCTTGAGGGATTAGACATTGACTGGTGAAGCTGTCGACAAATATTGTTTCAATTGGAAGCCATGGCGAATTCAAATCCTGAAAATGTAAAAATGAATCAAGCACAGGATTTGTAAAGATAAAAATGATATATTAAAAATCGAATAAAGATAAAATAATCTCGGAGCAGCTGGGCGAGAAAAACACTTATCGTCGTCTAAGTTTCATTTCTCAAGCTGAGATAATACAGTATTATTGTATTGTATTGTATTGTATTGTATTGTATTGTATTGTATTGTATTGTATTGTATTGTATTGTATTGTATTGTATTGTATTGTATTGTATTGTATTGTATTGTATTGTATTGTATTGTATTGTATTGTATTGTATTGTATGGATGGAGGAGGTGACGTCAAATGAACCCTTCAAACTTGAAAATAGCTGAACCTTCTATGGCCAATTCAGCAAATGTTCAGAAGAAAATTAATACAAGCAACATTCCTGAAATCACAGTTGACTTTTCGGCCATTCAAATATCCCTGATATAAAACTTTACAACTCGCGTAAGGCGAAATTACTACATTTAGTCAAGCTGTGGAACTCACAGAATGAAACTGAACGCACTGCATTTTTTCACAATGACCATAGTCCGCCGCTAGTGCAAAAGGCAGTGAAAGTGACGAGCCTGTTTAGTGCGGTAGCGGTTGCGCTGTGCTGCACAGCACGCTCTACTGTACCTCTCTTCGTTTTAACTTTGTGAGCGTGTTTTTAATCCAAACATATTGTATCTATATGTTTTTGGAATCAGGAACCGACAAGGAATTAGAGGAAATTGTTTTTAAATCGATTTCGGACAATTAATTTCAATCATAATTTTCATATTTTTAATTTTCAGAGCTTGTTTTTAATCCGAATATAACATATTTATATGTTTTTGGAATCAGAACATGATGAAGAATAAAATAAAAGTAATTTTGGATCGTTTTATATAAAAAAATTTTTAATTACAATTTTCTGATTTTTAATGACCAAAGTCATTAATTAATTTTTAAGCCTCCATGCTGAAATGCAATACCGAAGTCCGGCCTTTGTCGAAGATTGCTTGGCCAAAATTTCAATTAATTTGATTGAAAAATGAAGGTGGACAGTGCCGCCTCAACTTTTACAAAAAGCCGGATATGACGTCATCAAAGACATTTATCGAAAAACTGAAAAAAGTCTAGGGATATCATACCCAGGAACTCTCATGTAAAATTTCATAAAGATCGGTCTAGTAGTTTACTCTGAATCGCTCTACACACACACACACTGCACAGTGACACACACACACACACACACACACACACACACACACACACACAC
>NW_027126713.1:72500-76469 GCF_037325665.1 Littorina saxatilis | reverse complement strand
TGCTCGGAACACAGCTATTTTGCGTGCGCTTGCGACACAGCCACAACTTCTCTGCGCTTGAAACACAGCCAGTTTATGTGCGCTTGAAACACAGCCACAATTTGTAGGTACTTGAAACACAGCCATGTTGAGTGCGCTTGAAACACAGCCACACGTTTTTCGCATGAAACTCAGTTTAACCACTTTTATTTCAGTTGCCTGAGCACCAACAGCTTGGTTGTGTTAACCTCGTTAATTCCAGTTGCCTGGAGCACCAACAGCTTGGTGTGTTAACCAGCTTAATTACAGTTGCCTGAGCACCAACAGCCTCATTGTTTTAACCACTTAATTCCAGTTGCCTGGGCACCAACAGCCACAGCTCCAATCGTGTTTTGGTGCGCTTGAAACACAGCCACCAGTTTGCTGCGCTCTAAACACAGCCAATGTATGTGCGCTTGAAACACAGCCACAACTTCTCTGCGCTTGAAACACAGCCACAAGTTTTATGTGCTTGAAACACAGCCTTTTTGCGTGCGTTTGAGACACAGCCACAACGTTTCTGCGCTTGAAACACAGCCAGTTTATGTGCGCTTGAAACAGCCACAATTTTGATGTGCTTGAAACACAGCCATTTTGCGTGCGCTTGAGACACAGCCACAACTTTTCGGCGCTTGAAACACAGCCAGTTTAGGTGCGCTTGAAACACAGCCACAGTTTTTAGGTGCTTGAAACACAGCCGTTTTGAGTGCGCTTGAAACACAGCCACACGTTTTTCGCATGAAACTCAGTTTAACCACTTTAATTCCAGTTGCCTGAGCACCAACAGCTTGGTTGTGTTAACCAGTTTAGTTCCAGTTGCCTGAGCACCAACAGCCTCATTGTTTTAACCACTTAATTCCAGTTGCCGGGGCACCAGCAGCCACGGCTCCAATCGTGTTTTGTGTGCGCTTGAAACACAGCCACAATTTGTATGTGCTCGGAACACAGCTATTTTGCGTGCGCTTGCGACACAGCCACAACTTCTCTGCGCTTGAAACACAGCCAGTTTAGGTGCGCTTGAAACACAGCCACAATTTGTAGGTGCTTGAAACACAGCCATGTTGAGTGCGCTTGAAACACAGCCACACATGTTGCTGCATGAAACTCAGTTTAACCACTTTTATTTCAGTTGCCTGAGCACCAACAGCCTGGTTGTGTTAACCACTTTAATTCCAGTTGCCTGAGCACCAACAGCTTGGTTGGGTTAACCAGTTTAGTTCCAGTTGCCTGAGCACCAACAGCCTCATGGTTTTAACCAATTAATTCCAGTTGCCGGGGCACCAGCAGCCACGGCTCCAATCGTGTTTTGTGTGCGCTTGAAACACAGCCACAATTTGTATGTGCTCGGAACACAGCTATTTTGCGTGCGCTTGCGACACAGCCACAACTTCTCTGCGCTTGAAACACAGCCAGTTTATGTGCGCTTGAAACACAGCCACAATTTCTAGGTACTTGAAACACAGCCATGTTGAGTGCGCTTGAAACACAGCCACACATGTTACTGCATGAAACTCAGTTTAACCACTTTTATTTCAGTTGCCTGAGCACCAACAGCTTGGTTGTGTTAACCTCGTTAATTCCAGTTGCCTGAGCACCAACAGCTTGGTGTGTTAACCAGTTTAATTCCAGTTGCCTGAGCACCAACAGCCTCATTGTTTTAACCACTTAATTCCAGTTGCCTGGGCACCAACAGCCACAGCTCCAATCGTGTTTTGGGGCGCTTGAAACACAGCCACCAGTTTGCTGCGCTCTAAACACAGCCAGTGTATGTGCGCTAGAAACACAGCCACAATTTTCATGTGCTTGAAACACAGCCACAAGTTGTATGTGCTTGAAACACAGCCTTTTTGCGTGCGCTTGAGACACAGCCACAACGTTTCTGCGCTTGAAACACAGCCAGTTTATGTGCGCTTGAAACACAGCCACAATTTTGATGTGCTTGAAACACAGCCATTTTGCGTGCGCTTGAGACACAGCCACAACTTTTCGGCGCTTGAAACACAGCCAGTTATGTGCGCTTGAAACACAGCCACAGTTTTGAGGTGCTTGAAACACAGCCGTTTTGAGTGCGCTTGAAACACAGCCACACGTTTTTCGCATGAAACTCAGTTTAACCACTTTTATTTCAGTTGCCTGAGCACCAACAGCCTCGTGGTGTTAACTACTTTTATTCCAGTTGCCTGAGCACCAACAGCTTTGTTGTGTTAACTAGTTTAATTCCAGTTGCCTGAGCACCAACAGCCTGGTTTTTTAACCACTTTTATTCCAGTTGCTTGAGCACCAACAGCCTGGTTGTGTTAACCACTTTAATTCCAGTTGCCTGAGCACCAACAACCTGGTTGTTTTAACCATTTTTATTCCAGTTGCCTGGGCACCAGCAGCCTGTAGTAAGCTCGGGTATGAGCAGTTTAAGCCAGTCCTTACGATCAAAGATGCTCTCTCCTCAGTCGGTTAGATGCCAAAACACAAGCCTACCCGCCCTGGACCTGCAGCCCAGAATAGGCAGACATGGCCGGCAAATAAGAGGGCTACAAAGACGAGGACAGGGGATCCTCCAGCCCTACCTCAGCACAGACAGTGGCTACAGAGCCACAAGGGACACCACCTCCTGGGATGGCCCAGCTCCTCCAGGCGTTGGAGGGAAAAATTGAAGCAGCGGGCAGTTGCGGCTCAGGTCAGGGACACCTGCCAGACGCCCCAGCCCAATCAAATGGCAGGGCCGGCCAACACTGACGCCCCAACAACAAGCCAGACACCCCAACAGTCGGCAGACCTGGCGAGGACCTGGCCACCCAAGCCTGCACTGCAGCCACGTTTGCAGTCACCGAACGCATAGCAGGTACGTCTGGAGGGTTTACATCAGCCGCGCTGGGCCTACCATCACTGGTACCATTAAGAATCAAACAGAAGATTTCGGGCGGGCCCAAAACCGGTTCAAAGTGAGCCATTGCAAAAGTGGCTCGAAGGCTACAGGCCGGATCTCGCCAACAGATTAGTTTCAGGTTTTTAGGGATGGTTTCGACATTGGCTACAAGGGTTCTTTAGCCTAGGTCAAACCCAAAAAAATTTGAAGTCAGCTTTAGACGATCCCACAGTGATGGACGAATGGAGATAAGACTCCCGCTAGACAAGTTAGCCAAATGTCAAACTGCTATTCAGGCTTGCCTGCGAAAACAAAAAAAGTACAGTTAAGAGATCTGCAGTCCATCATTGGTATACTGAACTTTACGTTACTGGATATGCAATACACAAGCTTTTCTCTGCCACGGTGTTGTTTTCTTCTGTTGCAGGTCTCGAGGGTTCTCAGGCCTGGTACTTCGCGGACACAAAAGATCGCCCCGAGACACGGGAGATAACGAAAGTCCAGAACTGTGTATTTTTGCATTGTGTACAGTTAGAAACAAGCTCAGGTGATTTGCAGTTCAGTCCATCTCATTCCCTACCTTCTGTGGGGTCAACACTTCTTTTTTAAGGCAAAAGGGAAGTGTTTATGGCCCCTTTGTTTGACCCAACAGAAGGGCAGGGGAGACAATCGGCCAGCAGTGCCCTGCTGTGCTATAATTTGATGCTAAACTTTTTCATGTTTTTTGTAAATATGTTTTGGAAAATTGATTTTGAAATTGCTATGATTTTTCACAAAAGTTAAATCATAAAAAGCTTTCATTTAATTCAATAACATTTCACTTTACGTGGACTTAACTGCAAACAGCTGGTGTGGACATTTAATTTGTTGGAGTGACTGATAAGAATGGAACGAGCGGATGAGTGCGCGTTCAGTACAGCTCTGATGGACAGTAACCAGCTGTAATTCAGTTTGTTAGCACATGCACTTACACAAAAGAGCTTCTCGCCACGCTGGCGTGGCGATGGGCAGTTTGTGTGATTGCATGCGCCTTTCTTTGATTGGCTCGTAGCGGACCGTTGGAACTGACCTGTGCGGCGGACAGTGCC
>NW_027126713.1:45000-67500 GCF_037325665.1 Littorina saxatilis | reverse complement strand
GTGTGTGTGTGTGTGTGTGTGTGTGTGTTACACATTCGGTGAGCACTTTGTATATCGTTGTTTTTGAATGTAATTAATCATTATACTAAAGCAAAGCAATACTCTTGAGTACTGCACATGGTTGAAATAAATCGGACGTCTTAATATGTACATGATACACAATGCATATATTTAGCAGTTGTCCTACAATAAATTTAAAGTGAACAGATGTTTTTTTTGTTGGATTTTGAAGGAAGTAAAAGAGGGGTCATATCAGATGTGAGTGGGGAGGACATTTCTGATCACGGCAGCAAGGAATGACAAAGGGCGACAGCATTTGGCTTTACCTGTATAATGTCGGGATTGTGAGAGTAAGAGGATCGTTGGAGGAACGTAAGACCGAGCGGGTATGTACAGTTGAATAAGGTATACAAGGTAGGACGGGGTTTGATAGATGATAGCAATGTAGAACAGACATGGATGTTTGTATTGAATGCCTGTTTCAACTAGGAGCCAGTGGAGTTGCTTCAGAAGTGGAGTTGCGTGATGTCTGTGTGATACGTCAAGAGTCAGCCTAGCAGCACACCTCTGAACATACTGAGGGCCGTTAAGATACAAGTAAAAGGAAGGTAATGCAAGTTAAGATGCACACATCTCTTTGACAAGGTAGATCACAGAGCAAGGCCAGAGGTTGGAACACGCGTGTTGCATGGTGAAATAGATTTCAGGGGCAGAACAAAAGGAATGCCGCGTTCAAACTCAGACGATATGGTTTTTTTTGCTGCCACTAAAAAAATGTAGCTGAGATGCGTTGCTCGTGTAGCTCAAACACGATCACTTGCGTTCATCTTGAATTGTGATCTTTAGACCCTGGCACACAGCCCAGGGCCGGACCCGGGGGGGGGGGGGGGGGGGGGTTCCAGGGGTTCCGGAACCCCACCCCTGGAAAAAGCATGTACCTTGCTTTGAGTGTTGTCGTTTTTTTTGTTGTTTTTTAAATAAATTTTGTGTGTGTCTCTAACAAATTTTACTCAATGTGAAATCCGATGAGAAAAAGGTACCCCCCCCCCCCCCACCAAAACAATGCTGCTCTTAACCCTCAAAACAAGGCCCAGAATGCACCAGATTGCACAGATTTTAACCGTTTTTCAAAAAATTTCCGGGGGTGCATGTCCCCGGACCCCCTTAGTTCGAGCAGGCGCGCGCTTGTGGCTTCGCCACTTCGCTGATTTGCCCCCCCAAAAAAGGAGGAACCCCCCCCCCCCCCCCCCCCCCTTACAACTCATTTGGTCCGGCCCTGCAGCCTGTAGCAGTGTTGTTCCCAGGTCCTTAAACAATCCAATCATTATTTGTTCACTAACAAGCGGAAAAAGCCAGGATTACTTGACCTAAACATATGTTCTGACTGACCTTTTGAACGTCCCCTGAGGCTCAGAACATCACTATTGCAGTGGGATGTCTTGATTTCCAGCAAATTTAGTTGGGAAAATATGGAGTTGTTTTGTACATCATCATTCTTTTCGGTACAAGACCTTTGCTCTCCACGGTTGTATTCATGCGGGAAAATAAAGAAGAAGAAGAAGAAGAAGAAGAAGAAGAAGAAGAAGAAGAAGAAGAAGAAGAAGAAGAAGAAGAAGAAGAAGAAGAAGAAGAAGAAGAAGAAGAAGAAGAAGAGCAGCTGCAGCAGCAGCAGCAGCAGCAGCAGCAGCAGCAGCAGCAGCAGCAGTGCAGCAGTAGTGCAGCAGCAGCAACAACAACAAGAACAACAGCAGCAGCAACAACACCAGAAGCAACAACAACAACAGCATCCACAACAACAACAACCATAGAAGGCAGATACGATACTATTTCCTTTATTTAAACAAGAAAGGTCATAACAATTGTAACACTTAAGGCAATCAGTGCTTTTCACTTCACGCGCGAGAGTAACTGAACAAATGTTATGATAGTAGCAGTTACAACCAACTGATTTACACATTCTTCAAGAACGACCTTTAGGACAATGTTTTTATTTTTATTTTTTAAATGCAATTCTTCTTCTTCTTCTTCTTCTTCTTCAGCGTTCCAGAATTGTCTGGTTGCGTGTGAGCTCGTATGCCCATTTGGGTTTCCCACACTATACTCTGAGAGCATAGTCAGCTTCACTCCGCTTTCGTTGAGTAGGCATGCTGGGTATTTTCGTGTTTCCATAACCCACCGAACTTTGACATGGATTACAGGATCTTTTTCGTGCGTACTTGGTCTTGTGCTTGCGTGTACACACGAAGGGGGTTAAGTCACTAGCAGGTCTGCACATAAGTTGACCTGGGAGATCGGAAAAATCTCCACTCTTAACCCACCAGGCGGTAGCGACCGGGATTCGAACTCACGACCTCCCGATTAGGAGGCCGACGTCTTACCACCACGCCACTGCGCCCGTCAAAATGCAAATCATTATTTAAGAAGAAAACGGGTGTTGTGTATTTGTGCAATGATTTTTTTTCAATGTGTACTAACAGGAATGTGAAAACACCCTTAGCATTCAATGGACAAGTTTGCTCTCCATAATTGCCTAGCACAAACATATGCTGCATGTTTGGAAAACACTTTATTTTACTGAATGTCCGGTACATTTTTCAAGTTCTCATTGTTTTTCGGGTGAATATGTACCAAATCATGTGTGCAAATATCTTGTTTCTCGATTGAATATGTTATACATGTCTGCAGGAATTTGTGAACTAGAATATAGTTGAGTTGTAAGTAATGAACAAGTTGTTAGTTATGGTCACTAGGTTTTGCTTTTGAAAGAAACTACCATATATCGACCATCAAAGGGAGCGACCAATAGTGATAATATAAATATAATAGATCTTGAATGATTAATTATATGGAAAACAAAGCTCATCTTGGATTATCTAGGGTGGTCGCCACGACAGGGTCGACTGAACTTGTATCTGGCATTCTAAATAATTTAACCAATAAAACAGTTCCCAAACAAACAAACTTTGGTAAACATTCTAGGTTAATTGTTCATACAAGTGTGCATGTCAATCATTTAAGCATTTGATACAAACAATAGGTAATTCTTGACATCCCTTAAAGCAGCTAGGATTGCATGTTTCTACTTATGTTGTTGGTGTTTGGTTGGTAATTCATTTGTGTTCGTCTCTTCAGCAGATATTGCTATCCCAGACCGATGCAAACGTGTTTCCTTTCCCAAGTCACATTGCAAGCTCCATGCTTAACATTACTTGCATTCATGTCTACCGCCGTAAACAGATTTAAAAAGTGCACAGCTTTCACATGTGTTACTTGAAATCGTGTTTAAAATCTTGATCTCTGTTAGATAGTTAAAACTATTGTCCAAGGGGGACTTCCCGGCATAAAGCCTTCCGAGTTTATGCGCTGGAGATTTTGTCATGAATTTCTTAAAAGTCCATACACTTGGTAAAAACGTGTTCAATGTACGGTCCAATGTTCATAGCATCCAAATAGCATATGAATGTGTGATCTAACTGTGACCAATATGGCGGCGACAAAGAACTGTCTCTTCTCTTCTGTTGAGGCGACATTAGGCTAAGCTGTGGGACAGCGCATTTTGAAGTCCTTTGGAACCTTTGCCTTTTATTTGCGTTATCAGGACAGAAATATGAAAGATAGAATTACATACAATATGGTGTTTCATTGGTCCACCCTCTATCTTGCAACTCTCAATGATTGTTATACACTTCAGCAGTCAAAACATTTGAATACAAAAAGGCTCCCATTATTCTTTAAAATTGAGGTGCAGTTTGAGTCTGATATGTGCTCTTTTAATGTTCGGATTTAGTTTTTACCAAAACAAAGAAAGATATATTAAAACTGTGTGTCTACACAAACTAAAAGCGCAACAATGTGTCTCGTTATTTTCAAAAGTGTTCTTAGCTTTGTTTGCCCTGGTTCAGTATAAGCTCTTTAAATTTCATCGACAAAACAAAACAAAATTACACTTCACAAAAAAAGACAAGGACAAGGTGTTTTATATTAACAATATATTCAGATTCATAACGTGAAAAGCTAATAAAGAAATAATAACAACAATGACTACAAACTGCACATAACATAAACATACATGTTCAAACACAAATTCATTACATAATGTAACTCATCAACAAACAAGAACACAGAAATAAATTCATAACTGAATGTCTTGACAACACACAAAACAAAACACAAATCAATATCTCCACATCTCTCAATGTAACTGCTCCTTATCAAAACAAAACAAAACACAATCTGAACAAAGTTTGCCAATTTCAAAAGTGCCTTATTTCTTTTGGATGAGAGAATGGATCACATTTCAAAACGTTTGGACCTTGCCCGTAATGTTTAACTTACTATTGTTTTCGTTAATGATCCAATTTAATGGAACAGTGGAAAGCATAATTAAATCAATTTTTCTAACTTAATGTCAATGCTAACAAAATCGGTCTACTCTTTGGGTCCCTTCGAACCTTTTAACAGTGACTGGCTTTTTTATTACTTATCATTCTAAAGTTTTCAACACAAAGCTTAGTTGGTAGAGCACTTGACTTGTGATCCTATAGGGTCACGGGTTCGAATCAGGGTCGGGAGGGACATGGGTAAACTTTATGTGAAGACTCATAGAGGGTATTTATGTTCCATCCCTGTGTCACCGCTGTGGCACATACAAGACCTCGGTCATTCTGCCATAATTGCAGGTGTATGATTGTACCTAAACACACACACACACACACACACACACACCTAGCTTTTTACTGGAAGAAAGCGACCCGAAATTCCTAGTAATGGGGCAATAACATTAGGAAAATGAAATGAAATCACGGCAAACAAGGAATCGAATGTGCAACACACAATCCCTCTAAACATTCTATGATTACAGTGAATAAAACCTTTGACAATAATGCTGCACACCATATTTTATAAACTAGTTATATATAACTCTCGTTGTAGGTTACCTTGTAATGGAAGGGCACTGGTTCTGAGCGACGCTTAGTTATCGAGATAGGTGTGACCACATGACGTCATTTATACCTTCGGCATCGAAGATCTGTCCTATTCCAATCAGTATCATTTCCCTGTTCTGTGTTCTGCGGTCGTTTTGACTGACTTGACAAGTTGAGAAAACCAATGACATTTCATTTTTGCGTGCAGAAGTATGTTTGGGTACTGCAAGACTTTATGACCAACGATTTCTTCCTTGGAAGAAAATGAAGATGTCTGCTTTTCGTCTGCTTTGAAGGTAGGGAGATTTTACAGCGCACACGGTAAATGGCAAGTCGTATTGGACAAGAAGGTTGTTATACTTCTTTCTTCGAAGTACCATAGATTTGTTCTTGGCCATATTTTCGAGCTGTGCATTGTGATAGTATGGGAAAAAAAAGCGTTTGAACGCAAATTCGCAAAGAAATGTTGATCATATGCCCCGGAACTGCAACGTCGATGTGCCAAAACAAAATAATGATGGCTCACTATGCGGAAACAGGCTGGTAGTGTCATATTTTTTTGAATAGGTGTGGAAGAACTGCTCTTAATTAAAGGCACAGTAAGCCTCCCGTAAACCATCACAGATACTGTCAGGCTTTTACACACAGTACAAACACCCTTTCATGTAAACACTCACCGCTTGAGAACATCCTTGGTGCCCTCCGTAAAGAGCGAGCAATTTTCAAAGAATGTATTTTTGCGTGGTTTATCTTACCTCTGAGCCATCGTGAACCCATGTGATGCAGTTTCCCTTTTCACAATGTAGTTCTCAGTTAGTGATTTGAATGCGACTCGCTGTGAGCTTATCTGCAATAACACGTTATTATGTACCTCTGACTATGCACGAAACAAACGGCTGTAGTTCACAAGAACTCTCGCGGTGGCTTTTGACTCTTCAGAGGAACTGGCGATAGGCATAAACCGTCGTCTGCTACGAGAACCACGACCTTGCGTGACCCTGCTTCCGGGCTTTTGTTTTTTCAAACTTTCAAAACTTCGAATTGTACTGATCTTGTCTTGATGAAAAAAGAATTCTTTTATGATGTAAGAATGTTTGTGCAACAAGCTGTCAATTTATTATTTAAATTTTAAAAGTTAGGTCTGGCGCAAAACGCACCACGGTCCGATTGTCTGAGAGACAATCCGCAATAACTCTTTAAAAATTGCTCGCTCTTTACGTAGGGCACCTAGGATGTTCCCATTCGTTGAGTGTTTAAATGAAAGGGTGTTTGTACTGTGTGTAAAAGCCTGACAGTATCTGTGATGGTTTACGGGAGGCTTTCTGTGCCTTTAACATAGCACTCCGGCCCTGTTCTTTTTTTCGTCACACCCAAAACTGTTATTTGTTTTGGGTGACGCAGCATTATTGTGTGTGTATGTTTGTCCGCGTCTTTGCGAGCGTGTGTGTTTGTGAGTGTAATTCATTGCAGAGTTGTAGCATTGTCTCACTGTCTTGTCCATTGGATGAACACTCTCATCAACTGTCTCAACGCTTTAGTTTTATATTTTGAATTGATATGTTAAGTGTACGTGTTCTTCGTTGAACACCTCAATAAACAATAGTATGTGTCATCATTTTCACGAGTTTTCATTCACAAACACCTGAGAAATAAATCTCATGTTTCGCATGCAATAAATCCCCGGCTACCATAGTTGCAGGAAGCAGGTTATACATGGATAATCAAAAGCAAACCCAATAAAAACGCTCGTGGATTCTTTGGCTCTTTTCATTGGCGTTTCCCCAGACCTAAACAGACGACACTGCTTTGCAAAGTTCAAAAAACGAACTGGCAAACTAGCAAAAGTAAACAAAAAACAAAACTACTCCATGAAAGGTCATAAATTCATCACAAACAAATAAAACCTAGCAATATGTTTTGTCTTCTTACAAAGTCATGGAGTGCGTGTATCTGTTTCGATACACAGACGTTCGGAGAAAGTTCAAGTCAAACCAATTGACCCCTGACACACACATTTTGACCCGTGCAACAAGACGTTGTATCGATAAACGAAGCTCAAATAAGAAATAATACTAAAAGCAAAAAACATAGCAACAATCAATCAATCAATATGAGGCTTATATCGCGCGTATTCCGTGGGTACAGTTCTAAGCGCAGGCATTTTGTTTTATACAATTTATATCGCGCACATATTCAAGGCGCAGGGATTTATTTACGCATTCATATCGGCCAGCAGATCGCAGCCATTTCGGCGCATATCCTACTTTTAACGGCCTATTATTCCAAGTCACCCGGGTATTTTCGTGGACATGTTTATCTATGCCTATACAATTTTGCCAGGAAAGACCCTTTTGTCAATCGTGGGATCTTTAACGTGCACACCCCAATGTAGTGTACACGAAGGGACCTCGGTTTTTCGTCTCATCCGAAAGACTAGCACTTGAACCCACCACCTAGGTTAGGAAAGGGGGGAGAAAATTGCTAACGCCCTGACCCAGGGTCGAACTCGCAACCTCTTGCTTCCGAGCGCAAGTGCGTTACCAATCGGCCACCCAGTCCACGATATGCAAACATCTAACAAAGCCGAGCAAGCAGACTGACAGGTCTAATAAAAAAACAAAGAGGCAATGAGTCGGAAACAAGATCGCGATTCTTTCCTTCTCTGCACGACCCACATCTTCTGTTACCTTTGACCCAACGTAGCTTCTACATTCGATCACTAAGCTTAATATTTACAACTGAAAACCGAGGGGGTGGAATACTGAGAGGAACATACATAACTGTGCATCCTCAAACATGACATATTTATCTCAACATTTATGAACTCAAAACACAGAAAGTTGCTTTCACACGCCAGCTTTGATTGCAACAACGTGCTGGGGCCACAAACCAAGAGTAATCAAAACGGAACTCGTGTTTCAAAGCATGGCCTGTGTTGATTTTGCACTTATTTTTGCACTGCCAAAATGATGACAAAAACGATGTTTGGTGGTCTGTTGTCAGACCGGCTTTTTTGTCGGTCCTCGGGGGGGGGGGGGGGGGATGTTTGTCAACAACCCATCAAACATCTTATGATATTGTACATGTACTGGATCTGATGTTATGATGGGTGGCGAAGGAAGACGCAACGGGTATTTGAAAAGCTAACAATCATAGATATTTAGTGCAGGAATCTGGCCTGCTTGGCTGTTCAGGATTGCTGCTGCATTCGCTTGCGTGCTGCTTTCCTTCTCCTTCCTTTTAAAAGGTGTGGTGAGTTTTCCATAACTCTTCTTTCCAACGGTGATTTCATGTTTACTGTAGTGATCCACAAGCTCTGTAAGTGTGTGGAAAAAATCCCCGGAGTCGCGGACCTTGAACCCTTTTTCTTCTGGCACTATTGTGAAATGGTTGAGTCTGCCTTCGAAGTTGACTGAAACAATAGGTAAACACATAATCGGTCACGCACATGATACAATTGAGTACAGTGTGAATGTTGGGCAAGTTTTGTTTCTCCCATTCTTAAGTGCAAGGGAAATTATTCACACACACACACACAAACAAAAAAAACATTTTATCTTTTTTCGTTTTGGAAGTGATCTACATTTAGTTGTGTGCCCTCCGAAGACATTTGTTTTCGAATCAAACGAAGATTGCTGCATATAAGCAGAGCCTATCGAAAAAATAAGGAGAGTCAGTGATTATAAAACACCACGATGCAGATGCGTGCTCAATTCGTGGTTATTCAAACTGATTTAGTTTTCACATTTGGATAATTACTTACATATTCAGTCGTCATGTTTAAGGTGAGCCTAATTTCAAAAATTGGCTGTATTCTTTATTTCTTCAATATTGACGTGAGATATACTTTGACACCGCAGAATATATCAGTCGTTTGTTGAAGACAGTAGTCCATCAGTAAAGTCTAAATATGCAGATGACCTCTAAATCATTAGAGTTGTACTCTGCGAATACGCTATAACAAGGAATGCGCAGGATATGTATAGGTTACAACACGAGTGGTTTTTTATATGGCTTGTATTTCAGTCAAGACCCAGCGGATGAATATCATCGGGAGACACGAGCCTCTGGCGAGTGGCTCTCGATTGATATTCCCGCTGGGTCTTGACTGAAATACAAGCCATATAAAAAACCACGAGTGTTGTAATCTGTATATCCCATTCTACCATCAAACACAAAGTGTAGACTACTAGCGGCACTGTTGCGATCTGTGCAGGGTAAAACTGTTGCCAGCGAGACTTAGCCCTTTTGCAACCTTAAACTAAGTGACCGTCGCTGAAAAAATAAAACGAATGAGTGCATCGATAAGTACGCGGTAACACTACTTTCAGACCATTTAAAAGCTTTAAGTAAAGGTTCATAAGTTGCAAGAAAGTAATGAAGTCGAATAGAAATTAATTTAGTTGAAGCGCACAATCATGTTCTTTTGTTTTGCGTTTCAGGTCGGCAGAACGGGCGAAACGGGTTTGGGACCCATTTGGCTTACTCGATTCAGAATCGATTCCACGTTGTTTTTCTCGAACGTGACAGAGAAGCAAATTTTAGGGAACAAATATGTAGGTTTAGATTTAACCATTTGCTCCCTATTTGAAATGTATCTACGTGATAAACTGTTTTGCGAGTGTGTTTGCATGGATGAACTTAAACTGGTATGGTGTGAGGAAAACGCGACCGACACGTCTGTCACCGCCGATTGATTGCATTTTGAAGGAATATGACTGGATTACGGAAAAATATGTGGACTTACTGCAGAGCCAGGCAAAAGAGTAGACTTGCTCGCAAAACACGTGAAACAGCCGATGTTTGATAGCTGAAGGCGCACACCAAAACACACTACCGACAGATTCTCAAAAGTCGTCTGCTAACGATGCAAGGGGAGGGTACTCGTGTTTTTGTTTTGGTTCGCTAGCATCTGGTTATCTTGTAAGTTGAATGTTCGTTTTTTTCGACCTGCATTGCTTTCATAATGAAAGAAACTTTTGCTTATTGCATCTCATACATCAGATCAGTTCTGAGATTCATTTTTGCGTGCAACTGATATGGTTTTCTGAGCCGTGCAATACGATTTTAGAACTTCATACAAATGTGTCACATTGTTCGGCGCGAGGTCAAAGGTCGGGAGGAAAGTAGTCCTTTGCCCAAATCGGAATCTGCACTATCATATATTTTCTGGAGTCCATGATGTATTTATTGAGCTATAAAAATACAACATATATACCCATACTGAAGTAACAGAGACAAAGAAGGGAGGTCATGGGATATATCTATATACACGTACTTCATCTAACAGAGACAACGAAGCAGGTGGGCGTTTGTATTCGTGTGTTAGTGTATGTTAGTGTGTGTGTGTGTGTGTGTGTGTGTGTGTGTGTGTGTGTGTGTGTGTGTGTGTGTATGTGTATGTGTGTGTGTGTATGTGTGTGTGTGTGCGTGTGTGTGTGTGTGTGTGTGTGTGTGTGTGCGTGCGTGCGTGTGTGTGTGTGTGTGTGTGTGTGTGTGTGTGTGTGTGTGTGTGTGTGTGTTTGAACACAAATGTAGCATGTACAGTCCCAGTTGTATTTTATACAATACAAAACAAGTCGCGTAATGCGAAACTACTACATTTAGTCAAGCTGTGGAACTCACAGAATGAAACTGAACACACTGCATTTTTTCACAATGACCGTAGTCCGCCGCTTGTGCATAACGGAGTAAAATTGACGAGCCTGTTCAGCGCGGTAGTGGTTTCGCTGAGCTGCATAGCACGCTTTTCTGTACCTCTCTTCGTTTTAACTTTCTGAACGTGTTTTAATCCAAACATATCATATATATGTTTTTGGAATCAGGAACCGACAAGGAATAAGATGCAATTGTTTTTAAATCAATTTCGGAAATTTAATGTTGATTATAATTTTTATATTTTTAATTTTTAGAGCTTGTTTTTAATCCAGATATAACATATTTTTTTGGAATCAGGAAATGATGTAGAATAATATGAACGTAAATTTGGATCGTTTTATATAAAAACAAAAGGTATTACAATTTTCAGATTTGTAATGACCAAAGTCATTGGTTAATGTTTAAGCCACCAAGCTGAAATGCAATACCGAAGTCCGGCATTCGTCGAAGATGGCTTTACAAACATTTCAATCAATTTGATTGAAAAATGAGGGTGTGACAGTGCCGCCTCAACTTTTACCAAAAAGCCGGATATGACGTCAACAAAAGTATTTATCGAAAAAAAGAAGAAAACAAGTTTTGGGTTATGATTCCCAGGAACTCTCATGTCAAATTCCATAAAGATCGGTCCAGTAGTTTGGTCTGAATCGCTCTACACACACACACACACACACACACACACACACACACACACACACACACATTCACACATATATACACACACACACACACACACACACACACACACACACACACACCACGACCCTCGATCGTCTCGATTCCCCCTCTTTGTTAAAACATTTAGTCAAAACTTGGCTAAATGTAACAAGTCGCGTAAGGCGAAAATACAACATTTAGTCAAGTAGCTGTCGAACTCACAGAATGAAACTGAACGCAATGCCATTTTTCAGCAAGACCGTATACTCGTAGCATCGTCAGTCCACCGCTCATGGCAAAAGCAGAGAAATTGACAAGAAGAGCGGGGTAGTAGTTGCGCTAAGAAGGATAGCACGCTTTTCTGTACCTCTCTTTGTTTTAACTTTCTGAGCGTGTTTGTAATCCAAACATATCATATCTATATGTTTTTGGAATCAGGAACCGACAAGAAATAAGATGAAAGTGTTTTTAAATTGATTTCGACAATTTAATTTTGATAATAATTTTTATATATTTAATTTTTAGAGCTTGTTTTTAATCCAAATATAACATATTTATATGTTTTTGGAATCAGAAAATGATGGCGAATAAGATGAACGTAAATTTGGATCGTTTTATAAATTTTTATTTTTTTTTACAATTTTCAGATTTTTAATGACCAAAGTCATTAATTAGTTTTTAAGCCACCAAGCTGAAATGCAATACCGAAGTCCGGGCTTCGTCGAAGATTACTTGACCAAAATTTCAACCAATTTGGTTGAAAAATGAGGGCGTGACAGTGCCGCCTCAACTTTTACGAAAAGCCGGATATGACGTCATCAAAGACATTTATCAAAAAAATGATTTTTTTTTCTCGGGGATTTCATACCCAGGAACTCTCATGTCAAATTTCATAAAGATCGGTCCAGTAGTTTAGTCTGAATCGCTCTACACACACACACACACACACACACAGACACACGCACATACACCACGACCCTCGTCTCGATTCCCCCCTCTACGTTAAAACATTTAGTCAAAACTTGACTAAATGTAAAAACGACTGTGTTATCAACTAGGTCTGACGATGAATACTTTTTCCGTTTTAGAGTGTTGACTTTTAAAACAAAAAATGCTGTTTTCGTGTGCGAGTCTGCAACGGCTATGTCAAGAGGAAACTGTCAAAAGAGGGTAAACGTGGCGATTTGAAACAGTTGCTGAGTAATTTTGCGCCGTTATTTTATCAAAAAAGGAAGCGGTTTATATTAGGAGCCGGTCCATATGAAGGAACGTACCCCACATCCGTTCAACACATACACACATTAACACATGCATCCACCCAATTAGTATCCATACATCTATCCATCCATGCATCCATCCAAAAATACATACATACTTGCGCACGACTTTAAACCCCGTAGATTCCGAGTCTGTTGCAAAACAGCAAGTTAAATATTGACTGACGGGATACAGTGAAGTCCGGCTGTAGTGATAGACCCATATAGTGATAGTCCGGCTGAAGTAATAGAATTTCTGGGTCCCGGTCCCAGTTGTTCATGTTCTTTGTTAACTTATTTCGGTTGTAGTGATATTTTTCAGTCCGGATATTGTGATAGTCCGCTTGTAGTGATACTATTTTCAAGTCCCGGGGAAGCTAAAGTCCGGCTGTAGTGATAATGTTCGATAGTAATCTCCCTTTACCAAAATGGCGAGCAAAAGCTAGCCACGCCCTGTGCTTACCCTGAAGCGGAAAATTGATCTGACAATTTTTCATTTAACCCTTATTTCTAAGTGGCCCCTTCTCTCTCTCTCTCTCTCTCTCTCTCTCTCTCTCTCTCTCTCTCTCTCTCTCTCTCTCTCTCTCTCTCTCTCTCTCTAAAACACACACACACACACACACTAACACACACACACCGGCTGTTGAACTGCCAGGACGGGGGTAGGTTAACACAGGACATTTGCAAGCCTGACAAAGACGACAGAAGAAACGTCACAAAACGAAATCAATAGTAGTTCCAAAATCACCTTGATACTGCCTTGAGGCTAGTTTACCAAATGTGCCGCCGCATGTAGCAATAAAAGCTTTGAAGATATCACTACAACTACAAGCGATTGGCCGGATGTAGTAATAAAACCTACAAAAATAGAACTATAACCGGACGTCCGGATGTAGTGATAAAACCTACAAAAAATATCACTATAACCGGACGTCCGGATATAGTGATAAAACCTACAAAAAATATCACTATAACCGGACGTCCTGGTGTAATGATAGTCCGGACGTAGTGATACACATTTTTTGTCCCGAGGGCTATCACTACATCCGGACTTTACTGTAACAATATTGGTGCCTATGAGCATTTCAAACGCCGGTTTTGCCAACACGTCTTTGCTATTTTGTAGGCTAGATTTAACGTCCCTACTTACTCCCTGTACAGTGACCCAGGTTAGTTTTTGCTCCTCTGTGTGTGTGTGTGTGTGTGTGACCTTGTATATATATATATATATATATGTTACAGTAAATTCTCGAAACTAGGACATTTGTGAAATCCCTGAAAATGTCAGTAAATTTGTGAATGTTCTGTTTCACTCGGGGATTTCACGAATTTCCTAAAATTTCTAGGAAATTTGCGAATTTCCTGAAATGAGCATGCCATTTTTTTCACAAATTTACTGAACAGTGGAAAACGTTTGAGTAAATTTGTAACACTCTTAAAAAAAAAGAAAGAAAAAAAAAAGAGCCCGTTTTCTTTATTTTACATTGTGATTTTGATAGATTGACTGTTAGAAGAAAAAAACAAGTCGCGTAAGGCGAAAATACAACATTTAGTCAAACTGTCGAACTCACAGAATTAAACTGAACGCACTGCATTTTTTCACCAAGAACGTATACTCGATCGTAGCATCGTCAGTACACCGCTCTGGGAAAAGGCAGTGAAATTGACTAGCCAGAATAGCGTGGTGGTGGTTGCGCTGAGCAGGATATGACGCTTTTCTGTATCTCTGTTCATTTTAACTTTCTTAGCTTGTTTGTAATCCAAACATATCATATTAATATGTTTTTGGAATCAGGAGCCCACATGGAATAAGGTGAACATCAAGTGTTTTTAGATCGATTTCGGAAATTTAATTTTGATCATAATTTTTATATTTTAAATTTTTAGAGCTTGTTTTTAATCCGAATATTACCTGCTATTCAGACTTGGTCGTGTGACAGACGTTTTCTTCCACACGAGACTGATTACGTTGATTGTCTAACGAAGCCGTCAGGCTGAGTTAGACATCAGCTAATCGAGTGTTTATGTCTCACAGCTTCAACAGAGGAGAGAACAAACACGTTTTGCGTACTCAAGCTTGACAAACCTAAACACAGGAGCCGCCATTGTGGAGATCTACTTTTTGACGGAAGTGAACGAACAACTATGAAAGACGTCTCGGTATATGTGAATGACGTCACAGTCATCGTCACAGTCTGTATCTTTTGAAGCATCGCATTCTTCATGACGTCTTTCTGTGTCTGCATCCGCGAAATGTTTGTTCTTTTCGGGGTCTTTGTCATCTATGTTCAGAACTCTGTCCTTCTAGTTTCAGACTAACAGGTCTCCTGAGCGAGCCACTTTCCAAGGGCAGCTAAATTCGCGTATGGAAACAGTACTGTCGTCTGGGATGCCGTTATCAGTATTCTCAGCGTTGAAGCATTTGTAAAGAGAAGAAACGATAACAGCAGGAGAAATAAAAGTCGTGTGTGCATTTTGGGGCTCTTGGAGAGACGATTTCGAGTTTGAATCCGTTCTTTCACATGCTCCAAAACGTGCAACATACAATCTTGCACACGTTTGCTTTAGTAGTGGCAAAGAAGGAAAGCGTGTGACATAGAGAGAATACTACATGGCTTGCTGTGTCGTACCAGATTTACACGAGTTGTTTTTTTAAAATATTGAACTGCGAGCGAAAGCGAGCTGTTCACTATTTGAAAAAGCAACGAGTGTAAATCTGGTACGACACAGCAAGCCATGTAGTATTCTGTTTATCCTACATACTGTACTTACGTGTATTTTACTGAAAATGTCCTGCAGTCGAGGCAGCTAAATTGAAGACGCTTGTTTTAGAACCTCGATCTCTTCTAAAGCCTCGTGCAATCTATTACGTCAAAGCAAAGAAACGTCACTCTGAAAGTGTGGCGTGACGTGTTAGTTCTAAAGATTCATCGAGGGTAATTAGCGAGCGCAATTTTTGTTTCTATAATGACGTTTGTCTCGGTGACTTTGGCATCATAAGCCGTTGAAAAACAGGTCCTTGCCAGACTTGCTTGACATGACCTCATTTACATGATATACACACGTGTGATTTGAACGATTATTATCTCACGGGTGTCTCTCTCACGTATGTAGGATAAAACATATTTATATGTTTTTGGAATCAGAAAATGATGAAGAATAAATTGACATTATTTTTGAATCGTTTTATAAAAAAAATCATATTTTTAATGACCAAACTCATTACTTTACGCCTCCATGCTGAAATGCAATACCAAAAACATGAGTGTTTAACTTGCATTAATTTAAGGAAACCAGACTCATTTAATGGTTCACAAGCAACCAACAAAGCACTTGTTACCCTTCAAATACGTGTCAGTAAATTTGCGAATTTCCTGCCCCTTGAAATCAGGAAATTCGCGAATTTCCTAGAATTTTTAGGAAATTTGTGAAATCCCTGAGTGAAACAGGAAATTCACAAATTTACTGAAATTTCCAGGGATTTCGCGAATTTCCTGGTTACGAGAATGTACTGTAACATATATTATTAGTTATCGTTAGATTTGACTGTGATATCAATATTTATCAGTCTGAATGTCGAGAAAGCTGAAATCATATCAGATCGAGGCGTAAGCCGAGATCTGATATGATTCAGCCTTTCGAGACATTCAGACTGATAAATGTTGATATCACAGTCAAATCTAACGATAACGATTTTATCGCATTCGATTTCGGAACAGTAGGAATCATAAACCTACCTAAGAAGTCAGACAAACGCAAGGGAGGCTACTGCCTTGTAAAGTTTAATGTTGGAAATGTTGGGTTGTCTTTTCCTGCTTTCGTAACTTTGCTGCTCTTACTTTTATTTTTCAGTAACTGGTTCTTTTTCTCAGACAAAATAAGGCATTTATAATTAAAAAAGAACAAAAATATACGGTCGAAACAGATCACCAACAAAGGCTAACAAGTTCAGTGGAGTTGCCAGTTCGAAGGAACAGCGAAGAATGTCCCAGTTACTTCCTCAGTCGTACTCTTTTTGACTGTTCGATTTGGCAATTCTGAACGATGGCAGGAACTGAAGTGCGCCAGGCAGTATCAGCGAAGTCCTCTGGCTCATTTTCTGTACCCAAGAAAGCTTCCAGGTATTTGTCGGTATCGGCTGACTTCATAATAATGTTGTCGAAGCTCAGTCTCGCTTACAACGCATCCAAAATGGCGTCCTCCGACGGCGCTGTGACTGTGAAAAATGCTGAAAGTTGTTCGGTTGATGTTGTATGGCTACGACTAAGAAAGGTGAACAATGGTTCATGCAGGTGCGAACTGTTTAAATCGGCTGCTCATTTCCTGCCTTTTTGTGAGTGATGTGCGCAGAAACAATGCAAGAGATCTCACAGTTTTCTAAGTACTGCCACTACTGGTACTTTCAAGGTCAGCTTTGTTTACTTTATGGCTGTTCCAACTACCTCAGTCGGTAAGATTGTAACATTCTTTTCTACTACTTCTCTGTTAAAGCTGGGTGGGAAAAGTTTAATTTTATTCATTGCACAGCTTAATCTTTCTGATTGAATTACTTTTCTTTTATGAATTTGTGATTTAAAAAAAAGGGAGACATTTGTTTCCTTCAGGTGAGATTTTATTCTTCAAAATTAGAATTGGAAAGCTACTTCCTGCGCGATGTCAAATTCACTAGGAACTTCCTGCGCGATGTCAATTGATATACATCCCATGATATATATATCCCATGACCTCCCTTCTTTGTCTCTGTTACTTCAGTATGGGTATATATGTTGTATTTTTATAGCTCAATAAATACATCATGGACTCCAAAAAATATATGATAGTGCAGATTCCGATTTGGGCAAAGGACTACTTTCCTCCCGACCTTTGACCTCGCGCCGAACAATGTGACACATTTGTATGAAGTTCTAAAATCGTATTGCACGGCTCAGAAAACCATATCAGTTGCACGCAAAAATGAATCTCAGAACTGATCTGATGTATGAGATGCAATAAGCAAAAGTTTCTTTCATTATGAAAGCAATGCAGGTCGAAAAAAACGAACATTCAACTTACAAGATAACCAGATGCTAGCGAACCAAAACAAAAACACGAGTACCCTCCCCTTGCATCGTTAGCAGACGACTTTTGAGAATCTGTCGGTAGTGTGTTTTGGTGTGCGCCTTCAGCTATCAAACATCGGCTGTTTCACGTGTTTTGCGAGCAAGTCTACTCTTTTGCCTGGCTCTGCAGTAAGTCCACATATTTTTCCGTAATCCAGTCATATTCCTTCAAAATGCAATCAATCGGCGGTGACAGACGTGTCGGTCGCGTTTTCCTCACACCGGGCCATACCAGTTTAAGTTCATCCATGCAAACACACTCGCAAAACAGTTTATCACGTAGATACATTTCAAATAGGGAGCAAATGGTTAAATCTAAACCTACATATTTGTTCCCTAAAATTTGCTTCTCTGTCAATAAGCCTAATTACACACGTTCGAGAAAAACACGAATAGTACTTCCGGTCGAGGCAAGACGTGCTCTGTGGTGGTGTGGCAAAAAAGTGGCTTTTACTTGATTTTAATCTGATTTTTATCGGACATTTTATGAGGCATCATTCAGTTTTAGGGCTATATTCTTTTATATCTCATTGAGGAGGATTGCGGAAACTGCCTTTGTGTAAAAATGCCGAAAAGAAGAAGTGAAAGGTCAGTGGGCAAGAAAGACGGGAAACTTGTCTCTGAAAGCGAAACAAAAGGCAACCGAGACTCCCCAAGCGACTGTGATGGTGAAGTATGGGCATGCAAGTTTTGTAGCTGTGTTTTCAAAGATGATGATGATAAACTTTTGGTTTGTGACCGTTGTGATGAAAAAGTGTGTTTGGCCTGCACCGACGGTCTTGTGACAGACAGTGACTACGCCATTTTGTCTCGTGACGGGTCACCGTATTTCTGGTACTGTCGTACCTGTAGTGAACATGCAATCTCTGCTGTGAAGAATGACAAACTGATTGAGACCAAATGCCAGCAATATTGTCTTGAGATGAAAAACGAGCTTTTGTTAAAGTTTGTGGACATTGATGGTCAGTTGAGTGAACTCAGAAAACAACTTGAAGCTTTGAGGGATGGGGCCCGGCAGCAAGGTGGAAGTGCAGTGTCAAGTAAAGTGGAAGAGATGGAGAAAAATTTGGAGAAGCTGTCATACAGTCAGGTAGTTCAGGGGGGTGTAGCATTAGATCAGCCAACACAGGAGAAGCTGATAGAGAACAGTGCTTGAGAAATGGAAGACAGGGAAAACAGGAAAGACAATCTGATTTGGTTCGGCATCGCCGAATGCGACTCTGACGAAGCAGAGACACGCAAACAAGCAGACACTGAATACATATCGAAACTGGGGGAAAAGGTGTTCGGCTTCACCGAACCAGGGTCATTCAAGGTAGTTAGGAGATTAGGAAAGAGGGTTGAGGGGGGAGCATGTAGGCCTCTGTTGACAAAAATGGCAACATCAGAGCAGGTGAAGACAACACTTAGGAAAGCCAAAGATTTGGGGCGGTCTGAGGAGTACAAAAAGGTGACAGTCAAGAAGGATATGACCCCTTTAGAACGAGAACAGATGAGACAGCTCGTGAAGATGAAGAACCAAAGAAGGGAAGAAACAAAACAGAAAGAGTCAGGAGAGGTGTGGGTGGTAAGGAACGGGAGGGTAGTGGACATCGCAAGGAAGTTCACAGTAAGGGAGGAAGGGAGGGAGAGAGAGTAGGAGAAAGAGGTGGACATGTGGGTGGTAGGGCCAAACCACAAGATGTAAATAAAGACTTTTTACATTGTTTTTACACTAACTCTGACTCGCTTTTGAACAAGCGATCAGAACTTTTACATGTGATAGAGGTGGAGAAGCCGGATGTTATCTGTGTTACAGAAGTTTTACCAAAGAATCTTAAGAATCCTTTATCTTTAAGTGAATTAAACATTGACAAGTATAACTGTTTTACTAACATTAACTCTGCTGTACAAACTGGTTCCAGTATGAGAGGTGTGGTTGTGTATGTAAAAAATGTTCTTAATGCCCAACAAGTGTTTTTTAAGACGACGCATGTTCTAGAATCAGTCTGGTGTGAGGTACCACTCAACGATGGGGATAGGCTTCTGATTGGATCAGTGTACAGGTCACCAAATAGCACTCATGAAAACAACTTGGCGTTGAACAATTTGATTTTAGAAGCTACCCAAAATAGATCTCATGTTCTTATTACCGGGGATTTCAACTACCCAGAGTTAAACTGGGAGGAGGGCACCTCACCCTCAAATCTAGCACATAAAGCAACAGTATTCATGGATACAGTCAGAGACGCTTTTCTCCACCAGCATGTGGTCAAACCGACTCATCATAGAGCAGAGCAGAGTCCTACCCTGATTGACCTGATCTTGACAAATGAGGAGGGCATGGTTAGAAAACTGCAGCAGCAGGCACCATTGGGCAAGAGCCACCATCAGTGTCTTTTGTTTGAGTATGTGTGCTATACAGGAAAATCATCCAGTGGCAAAACCGGACGTTACGTGTACAATAAAGGTGACTATGAGGGTATGAGGGAAAAATTTGGGGCCATCAGTGTGAACGACAGACTGAAAGGGATGGGGGTTCAGGAGGCGTGGGATTTGTTGACAAATGAACTGGATAACATGGTGAAGGAATTCGTGCCTTACGTTAAAAGTGACGGTACTGGTAAGAAGAAAAAACCTCTATGGCTAAATGAGAAAGCTTTGATTAAGGTTAAGAAAAAAAGTGCAGCTTATCAAAGATACATGAATACCAGAGATGGACAAGACTATCAATTATACGCTCGAGCTCGAAACCAGGCCAAGTCGGCATGTAAAAGAGCCTTAAAGGACCATGAGAAAGAAATAGCCAAATCTGCAAAGAAAAACCCAAAAGCATTCTACGCATATGCAAGGAGTAAAATGAAAACAAAGGACACTATTCCCGATCTAAAGGACTCTGGCGGGACTCAGTATACCTCCGACCGAGGCAAAGCGGATGTGTTAAACAAGTTTTTTAGCAGCGTTTTTACACGTGAAGACTTGTCATCCATACCGGAATGCACTGAACGAAATTTAAACTCAACCTTAAGCACTATTGATATCAAAACGAAGTGTGTTCTCAAACTGTTAAAGTCTATCAATGTGTCCAAATCACCAGGTCCCGATAATGTGCACCCTAGAATTCTGAGAGAATTGGCAGATGAGTTGGCTGAGCCACTGGCTACTGTGTTTAGGACATCTTTGTGTGAAGGTGTGTTACCAAGACAATGGAGGGATGCAAATATGACACCGCTGTTTAAGAAGGGTGACAAGTCCAAGCCTGGAAATTACCGACTCTGACAAGTATAACATGCAAGACAATGGAAAAAGTTGTAAGAGACTCACTGTTTGAGCATATGGAGAGTAATGGTCTGTTAACAGAGTGTCAGCATGGATTTGTGTCAAAAAGATCATGTGTAACAAATCTGCTCGGAGTCCTTGATGACTGGACAAATAGCCTAGACAATGGAAAGCCGGTGGATGCGATATACCTGGATTTTTCTAAGGCATTTGATACGGTGTGTCACGAACGCCTCCTCGCAAAGCTCAAATCGTATGGTGTCACTGATGAGGTCAATGATTGGATCGGCGGCTTTTTAAAAGACCGTCGCCAAAGAGTAAAAGTAAACGGTACCCTATCCGACTGGGTGGAAGTGACAAGCGGAGTGCCTCAGGGCAGTGTTTTGGGTCCGGTTTTGTTCGTTGTGTTCATAAACGACCTCCCAGAAGTAGTGGAGAGTCTATGTAGCATGTACGCCGATGATACGAAAATTTACCGTTCAGTGGACACTGTCGATGACTTCGCGAAGTTGCAAAGTGACCTGGATAACCTCACAGCATGGGCTGATAAATGGCAAATGAAATTTAATGCGGATAAATGTCAGGTGCTACAGTTGGGACAGAAAAACGTGAAACATGTGTATAGTATGAAAACGGCTGGAGGTGATGGGAGAGTGGATCTGGGTAGTTCAAGGGTGGAAAGAGATCTAGGTGTGCATATAGATAATGAACTCAAATTCTCCAAGCATGTAGAGACCCAAGCAAATAAAGCAAATAAGATTCTAGGACTTGTGAGAAGGTCGTACGAGTACCTTGACCAAGAATCAATGAGAATGTTGTTCATAGCTCTGGTGAGGCCTCATTTGGAATTCGCAAACTGTGCCTGGAGTCCACGCTTGGAAAAGGACAAAAAGCTTATTGAGGGTGTGCTACGTAGAGCAACAAAGTGTGTACCGGGTTTGAAGGACCTAGAGTATGAGGAGCGTCTCAAAATCATGAAGATACCTAGTATGTGTTACAGAAGAGTAAGAGGTGATATGATAGAAGTGTATAAGTTCATGCACGGTGTGTATAACTGCAAGAATCCTCTCGAACTTAATCAGTAATCCGGTACCAGAGGACACTGCTACAAATTAAAGAAAAACGCATGTAAAACAAGCTTGAGACAGCACTTCTTCACAAACAGAGTTGTAGACACTTGGAATGCCCTGGACAAGTCAACAGTGGAGGCGCCGTCATTAAACAGTTTCAAAAACAGAATTGACAATGTGTTCAAGGACTACATGTATTGTGCAAAAGTTAGCCACCCAGTGTTTGCCACGAAAGCCACGCAAGCCACTCTCAGCCAAATATATACGACACCGGAAGAAAGTTTAGACAATAAGGCACGATCAAAAGATCGTTACACTAGGCCATCTCAAAGTTAGGAAAATTAATAGTACTGATCAAAAGATCAGATATAGGCCTCGCGGCCTTAGACATCTGCAATTTATCTTATCTCTAACGTGGAATCGATTCTGAATCGAGTAAGCCAAATGGGTCCCAAACCCGTTTCGCCCGTTCTGCCGACCTGAAACGCAAAACAAAAGAATTGTGCGCTTCAACTAAATTAATTTCTATTCGACTTCATTACTTTCTTGCAACTTATGAACCTTTACTTAAAGCTTT
>NW_027126713.1:0-40000 GCF_037325665.1 Littorina saxatilis | reverse complement strand
GGTAGAAAGTAAATCATTTCAGCTTTAACTTGTGTTAGTGTGACTAATCAAAAAGCCAGTATTTGCTGTCTTAGCTCCGTAAAACTTCAAGAAAGATAACTTCCTGAAATTGACTCAAGCTCAACCCAATTGTACTCTGAAATTGTACCAGGATCAGACGAAATTCCTCGATTCCTAAACGTGGGCAATTTTGAAATTATCTACCATAACACAATAATGTGTACTTGTTTACTTGTCCTTACTGTGACATGGACAATGTTTCATGTGTAGACCCCTTAAAGACGCCCACGTTCACCTTGACGATCGAGGATCAACACGACTACAAGATGGGCTGAGGTCAGCAAACCCTAACAGCGTACACAGTTTTGGAGATCTATGAACATCTAAATTTATGATCTGTGAACATCTGAAAAAACCTGAACGTTACTTTTTTTTCTTAAACGGACTTCCGGACCGCCTAATTTCACTACTGATTACTACTACTCTCCTGAATGCTCATGTAAGTCAAACACGCACTTTATGCACTGGCGTAACAATAATAAGAGATATAAAGGGTGAGTAAATAAAAAAAATAAAAAAAAATAAAAACCGGTAGTGCCAGTAAAGGCGCGACATGCAACTGTTGCTTTCTTCTTCATTGATACAAGTGCGAGTATATACCGAGTATATAGGAGTGTCAAAGCTTGTTCCCAAATATATCGTTATAAGTTGTGCTTCATAGTTAAGACTTACTCTTCCTCTGGCACCTTGTGAGCAGGTGCTTTGATTTTGAAAACTCCTTCGCCAGTTTGAATGTCATCTTTCCTATAGTGTTCCACGAGTTCAAGCACTGTTTGGAAGGAACCTCCTGTGTCTGGTACGTGGAAAGCGTTGTTCCGCTGGACAATTGGAAAACGCCGAACTATTCCATTATCGTTTACTGAAACAGAACAACAACAACACAAGATTCAGAAAAAAATATGGCACATTTACTGAGGTTGATACAATACGTCAACATTTGTCAGGTTTTCTTGAGGAAAACATGCATTTAAGCATAATTGTATCTTGACCCAGTCTTCATGTAAACTTTACCAGTGGAAGGTTTTGGTTACATGTTTTCAAGATGTGCGGTTTGTGCGAAATGTATCAAATGAATTACGCCTTTGAAGACCTGGAAAGTCCATAATGAAGAACACTTTTCATGTTTGTCTGGTCATAAATAGTATTTTGCCATCTTTCTACTTGAAATAATTACTTACCTGATAAAATGTAGTCATGTAAACCACGGGTTCCGTCCTTGACAAGGAAAGTGCCCGTTTTTTCTTTCTTCCCGAATTTCAGCAGCTTAGCCTCGTCCTTATCACGGATATGTCCAAAGTACCACCTGACGAGGTAAGGTACAATTAAATGGTAAGATTTCATAAGCTCTCCCAGAACATATGTCAACAACAACACCAACAACAACAACCCCAACAACAACGAGAACAAGAACAACACTAACACCAATAACAACAACAACAACAACAACAACAACAACAACAACAACAATATCAATAACAACAACACCAATACCAACAACAACAACAACAACAACAACAACAACAACAACACATACACAACAACAACGACAAAAATGTGCATAGGTATTTATAGATACGGTACCCCTTTAGAGATCGGATGTATTTTTGAAAAAGAGTTAAGTTTAAGAAAAATAATTGACTTGTGACTCGCATATATGTTGCTATCTGTGAAATTGAAATAAAGAAACGTTAGGTAACAAAAGGAGAAATGATGACGGAAGAAAATATAGGACAAAATGTATAAAAATAAAAAAAAGGTGGAGAGAGAGAAGATAGAACGAGAGGAGACAGTGAGAGAGAGGAGAGAGAGAGAGAGAGAGAGAGAGAGAGAGAGAGAGAGAGAGAGAGAGAGAGAGAGAGAGAGAGAGAGAGAGAGAGAGAGAGAGAGAGAGAGAGAGAGAGACGAAGCAAAAAAGAAGAACAAAGAAGAAGACAGAAAATTCCGAAGAACAAAATTCAGAAAAAAACAGACAAGTCGAAGAGAAAGAAAGTGGATGCAGAGAAAGACAGACTAGGGAGTGAGTCAGAGAGAGAGAGAGAGAGAGAGAGAGAGAGAGAGAGAGAGAGAGAGAGAGAGAGAGAGAGAGAGAGAGAGAGAGAGAGAGAGAGAGAGAGAGTGAGAGAGAGAGAGAGATGTTGTGTGGACAAGTGTGAGAAAGAGAGAGAGGAGAGAGAGAAAGAGAGAGAGAGAGGAGAGAGAGAGAGGGTAAATGTAAATAAAAAAAAAATTAAAAACAATTGTCCATGATCTGTTTACTGTCCATTGAGTGTGAAGCTGAGAGAAAGAGTGAGACTGAAGGAAAACAATAATAACTTAATAAGAATTAAAATGATTATAAAAAAAAAATAAAAAAAACTTCCGATATAAAAGAAAACAAAAAAACCGCACGCACATGTGTGATTAACAATGTCTGATCTCCTAAAAAAGAAGAAAAAAAAAAGAGAAAAAAAAAAAAAAAAAAAAAAAAAAAACAACGACAAATACACGGAAATGTATCTTTGCAGCCATTTCATCCAATCAATATACACGTTCTGTACACATGATATATCAATGGAATGTATTGTGTATGTGCACGTATTAAAGTAAAACAAGTTATGCACAGTGAAAAGCTTGTTGATATTTACTCGGCTTCTAGTTCCTGTTCAAAGGGTTTAGAGAGCTTGCCCCAGACTTTGTCGTCGACTTCGATGTCATGTTTCTTGTAAAAGTCTACAAGATGTGGCAGCGTTGAGAAACATTTCTCTGTTTCGATGCACTTGTAGCCATTTTGTTCCGGGACGATCGTAAAACGATGTATATCTCCTTTGAAAAGGACTTAAACAGAAAAGAACAAGCTGCACATCATTTGCATCATGCATGTGGCGAAAAAAGTTGAAAACAAGTTAAGTGGATATAAAGATGGTATAATAACAGGCTTGAGAATGATATGGTATTTAGATGTACATCTGTTATACTGTTGCTCGTTCCAGCCTTTAGAACATGTTGTAATTCACTTGAAGTACCTAGAAAACCACGTGTTATTGACAGTGTTGACAGCCTTGGCAAGAAAGGCAACCGTTTCAGAATATTTCGATAAATCAACATACATTTTTAAAAAAGCCCGTTGATGCTAAGTATTTACTATACATATGTGGAGAAATAGTCAAACTTCATGTTCCGTGCATGTTTTTGCAATTAGTGCTGTTGTTTTTATTTTTCTCTGAACAGATTTAACTAAGCTTCTGTTTACATAATAATGATGTTAGACATAGTGTGTAACATTAATTTTGATAAACATAGTGTTGTTAACAGGATTGTGTGGACAATCAGTGTAAGTTCATTATTTGGTGGGTGATCGCGTCCTTTGAAATGGCTTTGGCCCCAAATTGTACCAATCCAATAGGGCCTTGAACAAAACTTAAGTAGATTGTGTCATTTAAATACATTATATCTAACACGAAAACTGTCTCAAATAGCCCCACGAGCTATACAGTTCAGGTTGGGAGTTGTAATTTTGTGAACACACACCACTGATGAATAACGTAAAATAAACATTGGAGCATTGAGTTACTCAAATTGAAAACGGCTGTGTTTTGGAGTGGGCATCATGATCCCAAACTGTAATTCTCATTGTGACGTTCTTTGCGCGAGTCATAATTTTCGTTCTACCTTTCGATCCTGAGTATTTCATGCGCTATTCCTTTAAATACAGATTGGAACTTGAGCTGAGAGCTACAGATTTCGTGTTTGGAGTTGAATAAATGACAATACACACGGGGAAGGTCATAACATTAGTGTTTGAGCGTTCTATTTTTCAAATATAAATGCTGTGTTTGGTAGTCATTGCAGATCTTAATATTCTCCAACCAACCTTGTGTCTGTTTCTGGTGTGCGAAGCGTTTTAGCGCTGTATAACATTGTACATGTATAAGCTAGATTGTACATTTGACTCCCTTAATCCAACGGTCTTGATTTGATCTAATTTGACGAATGGGTATCTCTATGAAAACTCAATACATAATCAACTTTGTAAGGTCCAAATCGTCAGAAAACTCTCTACAATGGCAGCTCAGACAATATATCGTTAAGTAGTTCCTACATGTTTCTGAATTCTTCACATGCGTCCTCATTGAATAGAGGTACTTCATTTTAGGGAATTTTGGGCAAAAAATCGATCTTTTGTAAATGCGATTGGTGGTTTTCCACATGGCTCATTTAAAACTGAAAAACATGTAGGAAAAGCATTATTTCATCACATTTCCTACCCTAACTAAAACCTCCAATCCTGTGTCATTTTATTCAAACTTTCTCTATTAAAAAGCACTACACTACACATCTGAAAAACTTTTTCGGAACAACGTCTTATCTTCATTTGGGCCACTTGACTGCCGCTCAAATAACAGTACCAACCAAATCAGACGGACACACATTTAAGGTACCTATTCACAAAATAGGATTGGCGCAACTTTACAATTTCAGGAGAAAGTCAACTCGGTTTGCAATTTAGGCTAGGTTGTTTTATTTGGTTATTTTGAGCAGTTTTTGTGTTATTTCATTTCTACTGATGCAGGTGCCAATCGCATGAGCAGTCAAACACAAGAATTTTTCACAACGCTCGCGCGCGTTGCGATAAGCGGTTTGTGTGATTGGACGCGCCTTTTTGCCCTTGCATGGGATTTTGACTGGCAGCGTTATGCTGGTCTTAACTGTTTGCTTGTTACTGGACCATAACATTTGTGTTGCCAACAGCTCTATATTGGTTGGTTGCATTTTGCTAAAGTGCCTGAAAGGGCAGTATTTTAGGGCTCAAGACCCAACCGTAGTGCAGGGGAGAGTATCTCTCCAAATGTACTATTTTGCTCTAAGATAGAACTTGTCTGTTTTTTGGTAGGACGTTTTTTGAATTCGTGGTTGACCAGTTTGCAAGGGCGACACTTGGTCCACAGTGCCCTGCTAGGCAACTTGATGGTATATTTTCAATGTATTGTATTTGACTTTTGTACTTAGGGTCAATTTTTCATCCACCAGCAAGTCAAGGGAGATAATCGGTCAGCAGTGCCCTGCTTGGCTATTTTATATTAACATGTCTTAATTCGTGTGAATATGTTTTGATATTTGATGTTGTAATTCAATTCAATTGGCCTTTTCCACCTAACAGAAGGACAGGGGAGACAGGGGAGACAATCGGTCAGCAGTGTCCTGCTCGGCTATTTGACACTATAAACTTTTCATGTTTCTTGTAGATATGATTGATGTTGTATTTGTTATGAGTGTTCATAAAGTTAAAATCATACAAAACTTAAAATGAATAATATTTTACTTTAAGTGGACTTAACTGCAAACACCTGCGCGCATGGTGTGGACAATGATTTTGTGGGAGTGATTGATAAGAATGGAACGAGCGTTTGAGTGTGTGGTTTGTACAGGCTCTGCAGACAGAAATCAGGTGTAATTCTAATGTTAGCGGCATGCAATCACACACAATAGTTTTGTTCGACACTGTTGAGGTGTCCATTGAAAACACAAACAAGTCCCGTAAGGCGAAAATACAACATTTAGTCAAGCTGTCGAACTCACAGAATGAAACTGCTTTTCTGTACCTCTCTCTGTTTTAACTTTCTGAGCGTGTTTTTAATCCAAACATATCATATATGTATATGTTTTTGGAATCAGGAACCGACAAGGAAAAAGATGAAAGTGTTTTTAACTTGATTTCGAAAATTTAATTTTGATCATAATTTTTATATTTTTAATTTTCAGAGCTTCTTTTTAATCCGAATATAACATATTTATATGCTTTTGGAATCAGAAAATGATGAAGAATAAGATGAACGTAAATTTGGATCGTTTTACACAAAAAAAATTAATTACAATTTTCAGATTTTTTAATGACCAAAGTCATTAATTAATTTTTAAGCCACCAAGCTGAAATACAATACCAAAGTCCGGCCTGCGTCGAAGATTGCTTTACAAAAATGTCAATCAATTTGATTGAAAAATAAGGGTGTGACAGTGCCGCCTCAACTTTTACAAAAAGCCGGATATGACGTCATCAAAGACATTTATCGAAAAAAAGAAAAGTGTCTGGGGATATCATACCCAGGAACTCTCATGTAAAATGTCATAAAGATCGGTCCAGTAGTTTACTCTGAATCGCTCTACACACACACACGCACATACACACACACGCACACACACACACACACACACACACACACACACACACACGCACATACACACACACACATACACACACTCACACACACACACACACACATACACACACACATACACATACACATACACACACACACACACACACACACACATACACCACGACCCTCGTCTCGATTCCCCCTCTATGTTAAAACATTTAGTCAAAACTTGACTAAATTTAAAGTTTTGTATTTCAGCAATGTACACAGTGGAGTAAGTTTGAAACGTTCACACTGTTATTATGCGTGCATACATGTACATGATTTTTACAAGTGCTGCCAATGTTTCATGTTAGTGTGGCCTCTGACCACGGCTCTCATACAGCGTGAAAGCATTGACTTGCGATAGCTGTGACCACAATGGAGTGTGTAAGTAAAATTGTATCCACTTACGAAAAACTAAATGTCAAGCGAGAAACCAAAACACGCAAGACATCAAACCTGTACAAGTGATCAGAAGGTTCACATTAAATGTACAATATATTAAATTAACAGCACCAAAAGTAGCAATAACCCTTAATGCACAATTTGAAGTGGTGTTTCTACAACCTCTTCTAATTTTGACAGACAATATATAATCTTAGCCTACCCCGAAAAAGAAAAACAAGACAAAATATGACTTGATATGTTTAAAACATTTATGTTATGTAAATTAAATGATAGCTTAAGAGAGAAATGAAACACCAATGAGGCGTTAAGCTCAGCACCTTTTAACATTGGCGGGGAGTGAGGTCTGTCTCCCGATGTCTGTGTGTGCGTGTGTGTGTGACAAGCATTTCTCAGAAACTACCGGACGGATTTTCTTGAAAATTGATGCATAGATCCCTGAAGGCATTTGCTTGTGTTGTTTTTTTCTCCAAGTTTTGATAGGGCTATTTGATGCCGTCATATTTGACCGTTTGTAAAAGCTGAGGCGGCACACTCACGACTACTGTTTTTCATCAATTTGCTTGACATTTTCGTTAAATGATCTTCGACTAAGTGCAGACTATGGGGCTGCATTTCAGCTTGGTACCTTACAATTCGTTTATGAAATGTTCACTCAAAGTTAGCCAAATTTGTCTATTTCTTAAAAGTCGATATTTGAATCACAAAGGTGACACCATTGTATTCTGTAATGCCTCCTGTATCAGAAAATATATAGTTTTGTTGTGTTTGATTACAAAATGGGCTTAAAATGAAGAAAACCGTTAACTAGCGACTTTCTTCATTGTTTGAAGAAAACACATAAAATTATCCTTTCTCTGTTCCTTATCATTAGCTGATTCCAAAAAGTATACAGTTTATGGTGTTTGTAGCAGAAAATATGCTTACAATAAAGAAAATCTGTGAAAGGTAATTATGCTTCATGAAGCTTGTATTTTAGAGTGCAATCGCTTGACTGAATGGTTAATCACGCCTCAGGGTTCTTGTTTTTTTTTTATATATATAAGATAATGTATGATACCTACATATAGGATGTCAAACTTATTTTACAGAAATCACTTATGATAAATGTGTAAAATTGACAATCAAATAAAACAACTGAGTTCTTAATTAATGCTGTCTAACTTTGTTTTGTTTTCTTTTTGACACGCCAATTTTGCATGTGACCCTTTCGATCTCTACTGGCTTTTTTCTGGGGCGGAAGGTACTAAAAAAAAACACACACACATGCTATTCAGCGAGGCATGATAGTGAGCAGTGGTGTCCATAATGCTGCAGCTAGAGGGTACCGAGTGCCTGGTTACCCACGTAATCGTAAAACTGTAACGTTATAAACAAGGAACAATTAGTTCACAACTTACTCCTCGTCTAGGAACTACAGTACCGATCTTTGGAGTATATCTATCCAAAATAATCATGGCTTAAAATAAAACATAATCAGTTTTCAGAGAGTGATTTCCCCTTTCGATGTCGGAAGGGTGTTTGTGAGACGAGCTCCGTCTTCTTCTGCTAATTTCTGCCAATTGGAGGCTTCTGCGACCCTGTGAGTTGTCCGAGAGCTTTGTCTCTAAACATTGTTTATTGATAGCTGGAAAACATTATGCAAAGATGTACTAAAGCCCGCTAGATAGCTAATTTTCTGTCGAACCTTTGATCTTTTCTTATTGCAAGGCGTGAACACTACCATAGGTGTATTCATCCCTGCACGTGAACTCAGTGACAATCCGTGTGTAAACAGCGTCCTATCTGTGTCATAGTCAAACCAAAGGCGGTCAAGCGACGTGACTCGCCGGAGGGTACACACACACGTGTGACAACATTTCTGTTTACGTCGAGGTACACAAACACACACGCAATCGTCAGCCATGGTAGAACCAGTCTTCATTCTGAGGCGCGACCTGCCTCCGGATCTTGATACACAATTCGAAACTTTGGAAATATGTTTGGCGGCCGAGAGAGCAAGCGGTTCTGAGACTATCATCGGGGCGCAGCAGATCCGTGGTTTATGGCGGATTTACCCCACGACACGAGGCGCTCGCACAGCCCTACTTCTCAACAGCATCTCTCTGCGTGGGATTACCGTTACTACCTTCGACAAGAACCCCTTCATTCTACATGGGTCGAACGGTCAGGACAGCCCTGCTACCAAGGTTTGGGTGTCAGACATACCGATCTCGGTAGCGAATGCTGACATAGAATCGGCGCTTGTCAGAGTTGGATCTACCCTTCGCTCCAACACCATCATGGAGAAAACACGAGACAGAGACGGGAAGCTCACCCGGTTCATCACTGGGAGACGCTTCCTCTTCATCAGCGTGCCATCCACTCCGCTGGAAAAGTCGCTGAAGGTGGGGGGCTTCACTGCCAAGATTTATCACAGGGAACAACCCAAGGTCGACCCGAGTACGCTGACGTGTCGCCGATGCCTGAGACCCGGCCACCGTGCTTTCGAGTGCACCAGTGACGTCACCTGCTCAGCATGCCGCGTCAGTGGCCACAAGAGGGGAGACCCTGCCTGCCAGGCCGTCGCCATGGAGTCAGTATGGGACCGTCCTACCGGACTAGGAGCGGTCGACCACCCTCCCCCCCACGCTCAACTGGCTGACGACGACCACGATGACGACAACGATGACGACAACGACGACGACGAGCGTGGCAGCAACGCCGAAAGCGAGAAGTTAGAGGACTCTGTCCCCATCCTCCCTCCCCCCATCGCTTCCTCGACTCCAGCCCTTTCCCTTTCGACACCCCTTCCCGCAGCTTCATCGAACGCCAAAAAGAACGGTAAAGGTAAAGGCAACAAAGACAAAGACAGACAAGCGAGAGACAAGCAAACCACTATTGACTTTCAACCGAGACAGCGATCGGCCACTCCCAAGCGGTCACGTGAGGGCGGGGATTCCCCGCAGTCCAGTGACACAGCTGGAAAGCAGGGCAGGTATGACAACAAATAATCGCACATACCCCACGTGCCACACGGATAACGACCCCGTTATTGCCGTTATTGCCCACGGACTTTCCTTATGGCCGCGTCTTCATTGAACGTTTTCTCTCTAAATGTTAGAGGGATCAGATCAAAGATGAAAAGAAAATCGGTGTTTACTTTTCTTAAACAAAAGAAATACGATGTAATATGTTTACAGGAGACTTACATAACGGGAAGTGTGTCGGACGAGTGGATGAAAGAATGGAAGAATGGTTTCGTGTTCCATGAAGGGACATCGCACAGCGCCGGTCAAATGATTTTGTTTGGAAAGAATGTTAGTGAAGATGTCTCTGTATTGTTCTCGTCAAAGAGAATCTTAGCGACATGTATTAGAATAAAAAATAAATCAGTTGCAATTGTAAATGTGTATGCACCTAACGAAACAAAAGAAAAAGTTACATTTTTGGATGAGTTGACGGAAAAAATTAAAAGTTTTGAATGCGATGAGATCATAGTATGTGGTGATTTTAACTGCGTGTTGAACAATGAAATGGATGTCATAGCTGGCGAGAATCATTCTGGGGATAACGTTGCCAAATTTAATGATGTGGTTAACACATGTGATTTGTATGATGTCTGGAGGTTTTTCAACCCGGATACAAAGGAATTTACCTGGTCAAGAAAGACTCCGTTTATTGCCAGACGACTTGATTACATTTTGGTTAGCTCCGGTATTTTTGATTTGAACTTTGATTGTGGCATTGTCAGTGTTCCTTTTTCAGACCATAGAGGGTGCCTGGTTCGATTGAAAGTAAGTGAGATTGTACGAGGCAAAGGTTATTGGAAGTTTAATAATTTGATGTTGGAAGATATTGATTATGTTAATGAAATGAATATTTTTATTGAAGGATTTTGTAGCGAAGAATTGGATTGTCAACTGGATTGGGAAATGTTAAAAGTTAAAATTAGAGAGTTTACCATTAATTATAGCAAAAATAAACAGTGTCAAAGGAGAAATGAAGTTGCAGATTTGTGTAATAAACTGAATGATTTAGACGTTTACTTGAGTAAGAATCCTGACTGTAATGATACCCAAGCAAAGCGTGAACACGTGAAAATGCAACTCGAGTTAATGGAAATAAAAAGGGCACGAGCCGCTCAGGTTAGAGCTCGTGCTAAATGGGTCGAGGAAGGGGAGAAAAACACAAAATATTTCTTGAGTTTGGAAAAAGCACGTGCAAATGCAAAGGTTATGGATCGCGTGAAAGATGATGAAGGGCGAGTGTGTACAGATCAAAAACAAATACACAGTGTGCAAAAAAAGTATTTTATGAATCTGTATACAAAGAAAATAGATATAGTAGATAATGTTGGTAATGTTGACGATTTTTTGCAAGGCTGCAGCGTTCCTTCTCTTTCCGACGAAGATAAGAACAGCTGCGAGGGCTCTCTAACTGCTAATGAACTGTTGCACGCACTAAAACAAATGAAAAATGGTTCTTCCCCAGGTTCTGATGGCATTACAATTGAATTTATTAAAGTATTTTGGTCTCGAGTGAGTATATTTATATCACGTTCTTTTTCAGCAGCATTTGATAATGGTAGTTTGTCTGCGTCTCAAAGAAATGCTGTCATTGTGTTAATTCATAAAGGTAAAAACCTTCCGAGAGATGAATTAAATAATTGGCGTCCAATTTCGCTAACAAACAGTGACTATAAATTACTGGCGAAGTGTCTGGCTTTACGCATGAACAAAGTTGTACATAATGTGATTAATCCTGATCAGGTTGGATATATTAAAGGGAGGCAAGTTTCATCTTTGTTAAGATTGATTGATGACGTCATAGATCAAATGAATGTGCAAGATAAACCAGGTCTTTTGGTCACCATCGACATGTTTCATGCATTTGATTGTATTTCAAAAGACTTTATGATAAATGTTTTTAAAAAATTTGGCTTTGGCCCGGAGTTTGTAACTTGGGTCGAAGTTTTGATGAAAGATGCCAAGAGTTGTGTTAATTATGCAGGCTGGTTGTCTGAGTATTTTCCAGTGGAGTCTGGAATCCGTCAGGGATGTCCATTCTCGCCTTTAGCCTTTGTTTTGGCAATTGAGTTAGTAGCCATTAAGATTAGGCAGAATAAGAATGTTAACGGTATTTCGAATTTGAATTGTTTAAATGATAGGTTTTGGGATGATATGTTAAAAATTGCTTTGTATGCTGACGATGTAACGTTATTTTTGAAAAGCGAAACGGATTTAAAACATGCCTTATTGATTTTTGATTCTTTTTACTACGTTTCCGGATTAAAGTTGAATCTGTCGAAATGTGAAGCCATGTGGCTAGGAAGTCAAAAACATTGTCAAGACACCTTTTATGATTTCAATTGGAAGAAAAAACTAAAGATTTTGGGAATTTATTTTTGTAATGACATATCAGCCTCTGACGTTGAGGAAAATTGGACAGAGCGAATTACGTCTGTTAACACTATTGTGACTAGCACTGCCACGGCGTTAACGTCCTGCCTGCCCAAGCTTGCCACCAAGAAACTTCCCAAAAATCAGTAACTGTAAAGAAATCTGTCTAGCAAGCTTGAATTAAGTCCAATCACCACCAAATTTTGTGTACTAATTCAAAAATGGATGCCCCGTTCAGTCGTGCTATTTATAAGTTTGTCACGCGATTTGTTTTAGCAAAGGGGGGTGAAAGGGGGGTGAAAGGGGGATAATTTGTGTTTTTTAACGTTTTTTTGTGTGTGTTTTATTTTCCACTGCTTTTTTTAAAAGTTATTTTTTAACAGAAAGTATTATTAATAATGTTATAACCAAACAAGGTGTAAAACCTATGAATTAGCTGAAATATTGTTAACATTGTACACAGAAATAAGGAGACAGTACAAAGAAAAAAACAAGCAAATCACGCATTCACTCACAGCATCCTGACTCAAATGAAACAAAACTGTAACACTCACCAAATGATGTCTAGGTAATCCATATTGAATATAAGTCACATTTTCACAACAAAGTACCAACTGTCCACCTATGAACAATTCCAAAAGGATTTGAAGGCTCCAGCCATCCATTGTTATCAGTGCTGCCACGCCCCCATAGCTCCTGCACGATTCCGAGATACATGTTCGTCTAGCAGTATCACCCCCTACCACGTGTAGTTGCCGACTCGTACTAGCAACAACGGGACTGTTTCTTCCTCAATATCACTGCTATTATCGCTTTCTTGAGGCTAAAACGACACGATGTATCATGATCTACAGGATCCTCAAGATCCAACATCCGGAGAATCTCCTCCCGTGACAAGGCTCGCCTTCGATTCATTTTTTTTGTTCGAAAACACCACGCAAATCTGCATTAATTTGATCAAGCCGGAAGAGAAAACCACGTGTATCAAGGGAAACAACTCAATTTACTGCAAGCTTCAAAAACCGGGAAGCAATCACGAGTCGTGTACCTTGTATGTCTAATACTAAAATAGTCGCTTCCCGTCCGTGGGCGTTGCAGCGTTATTACTAATATAGTCGCATCCCGTCACGAAAGTGTTAAGCGCTTGATTGCGGCATGGGAGAAAAGAAATTTGAGTATCATGGGTAAAATTATTGTAATAAAAACGTTCTTGATTTCCCAATTTGTTTATTTTATGCAGGCATTTGTGATCCCTGATAAAGTATTAGCAGAAGTTAATAGGCTGTTGTTTAGATTTTTGTGGAAAAAGAAAGAAAATAATAAAAAGGCATTTGAAAAGGTTAAAAGGATAATATTGTGTAGTGATGTCGAAAATGGTGGTTTAAATATGATTGACTTGAAACACATGCAGGCATCATTTTTATTACAATGGGCTGTCAGACTGACATCCCGCAAAGTCACGGATAAGTGGAAATGTGTTCCAAAGTCAGTGTTTTCAATGTACGGCTCAAATTGTGAATGTTTTTATTCAAATGTTAATTTTCGGAGACTAAAGGGGAGTGAACTTGTCAAATCCAAATTTTGGAAAATTGTTTTGAAAACCTGGCTTGATAACAACGTAGGCTTATGTATTGATGATAATTTATTTAATCCGCTTTTATGGAATAACCAATGTTTTGCCTATGCCGGAAATGTACTGTATTTTGAAGATTGGGCGAGAAAGGGTCTTAATAGCGTACATGATGTTTTATACAGAAACGAATTTGTTTCCTATCAGTTCATTTGTGATGTTTTAGGAAAATCCCCACGGAGAATTTTGGAATACAACATGGTTCGTGTTGTTGTTCTGAATGTAATGCACAAGACGATGCACGGAAAGATGGATATCCCCTTATATCGTGGTAAGAAAGTACATAGCGCACAACAGTTTAGAAAAGAATTAGTAAGTATGAAAGTTGTTGAACCTTGTGCAATTGGCTTTTGGAGGAGGAAATTTAATTATGAAATTGATAAGAAAGATTGGCTGACTAGTTTTGAATCGGTTAAAGAAACAAGGTTGCGTGTATTACAGTGGAAATTACTTCACAATATTTATCCCACAAACATTATGTTATGTAAAATGAAAGTTGTGGAGGACAATGTCTGTTCATATTGTAGTAATAGCGTTGATTATATAGAACACTTTTTTCTCTTTTGCCCAGTGGTGATTGAGTTTTGGAAACAGATAGAATTTTATATTTGGGTACATCTGGATAAACAAATAGAGTTAACAGTGCACGAAATTATGTTTGGTGTTAAAAATCGAAAAATGCAAGCAACTCTGTTGAAAGAATTGAACCGTATAATTTTGGTTGCTAAAATGTGCATAAGTATTTATAAAAAAACAAAGGCTTCAATGCCTCTTTTTGTTTTATTCGAAAAGCAATTGCAGATCAGAAATATAAAATTATGACTTTCATTCCTCTTTTTTATTTCTTTTATTTTTCTATTCTTATTTCTTTTATTTTTTTCTCTTTGTCTTCTCATTTCTAGATACGGACCCAAAGTTACACCAAGATGTATATAGTGGATGTCATACTGTGTTTTTTGTGTGTGTATAATTATAATGACATGCATTTTAAATACATATTTCAACAGAAAAAAAGCTATGGTTTAAGCAAACAGTAACACAATCTTGGGGCAACCAAGGGAAATTGTCTAAGGGTACAAGTAAGAAAAAAGTTTTTCCTTAATTTTGATACTATAATACTTTTTGAGTGGTAAATGTTGAAGGATGAAAGAAAATATATTGTGAGTGGACGGATGCATGTTATTCATTAAAAGCCCCACAATGATGTGCTTGGCAAAAAACAAAAACAAAAACAAAAAAAAAAAAAAAAAAAATCAGTTTTCTAAAATATGTGACCCTATACCACGAAATGAGTCGCATGTCACCTCGCGCGGTTCTGCGCTAGGCTTAATATAAGTCCGGGGAGTGTCTGGTAACAGTGTGAGGGTCACCATAGTCACAGGCTTGTAACTCAAACACGCTCTTTTCTAAAACGGGTTTCACCACTGGATAGAGCATAACAAAACTCTTTAGGAAAATGTAAAAATATGAAAATCATGCAAAGGTGACATGCGACTCATTTCGTGGTGGAGGGTCACTTATATGGTTGATTGGTTTTCCTACTTTCTGGCTCACTTCCATGAACTTTATCAACCCATGGCATAATTTAAGCCATGTAACCACTCGTTGCTTGTGACTTTTTTTACGTTCCGTGTTTTATCACTGACACTTGCCTTGCTTCATATTAATTTTGCACATGACATTTGACGCAATTGAAGCTTGGAGATTGTATGCTCACTGTATGCTCACGGTCTCACTGCAACCTGAAATAACTTACCTGACAACGTGAAATGAGCTGGGTTGGTGATGCGTTGCCGAATGAGGAAGGAACCAGGACCATTTCGCCGGTATTTTAGCAGCAATTTTTCATCATCTCTTGAGAAATGTTCAAAGAACCATCTGAAACAACGTGTTTCAAAAATATATTCAGATTCAGCAGTATAGTTGTGTGCTAAACATTAACTAAACTTCGCCAAACAGTTATTTCAAATCATTTTGCACCCAAATAAAAGCATTAATTCCTCTGTCATTTCATTCAAACTGTAAATGCCAGTTAAGGTTGTTCATTGGACTATCTGGATCACCTTTCGGATCAAAGATTTATTTTACAGGGATCACGTGACGGTCGCTCAAATAAGGGTACCCTCAAAATCGACTGGACAAAAACAGAAGGGCCCAATTACAAATCGACAAACAATTACAATGGGCAAAACGGTGCAACGTTTACATGCGAGAAGTCAGCCAAATCAATTATCTACCCAGAACATATTGTTTTGTTTAGCTAGCTTGCGTATTTTGTGTGCCATGCTATTCCTACTGATGCAGGGGTCGATTGCATGAGCGGTCAAAAACGCGAGGTTTTTTTGTCAATTTTGAGTTGTATCATGACAAAAAGCGTTGTATTTCAACAATGAATAGATCATTGATTTGGCTTACTTCTCGCATGTAAAAGTTGCACCGTTGTGCTCATTGTAATTGCTTTTTCCATATATATCATACACCTAGGTCCTGTGCAAAAGCGGAGAAACATAAACTTAAATGTGGGTATGACCTCTCACAACAGTGGCATTCTCTTATGTTATGTTTTCAATTCTTGAATGTTTATTTCTGCAATGTGTTATTATTTAAGTTATTGAGACATCCCAGTGCACTAAGGGATTTATAGAGCAAATCGAGAAAATTCATTATTGAACGAAGCGCTATCTGAGTTCAATAACTATTTTTGAGATTTGCTCTATAAATCCCTTAGTGCACTGGGATTGTTTCAATAACGATATTGTCAGGACCGCCAGAGAAAAAAGAAGATTCAAAATGCACATTTTGCTACCCGCATTTGAATAGGCATAACTGTGTGGTCAGGTAGTGTAAGATCTACTTTTGTGTGGGCTGTCTCAAGTGTATCGTGCTTTCGTCACACGCATTTTCATTTCTGTTGGTAAATTCCAGTGTAGCGTTAAGTTAAAAAGTGATTATCTTTCATAGAGACCTCATTTGAACTCGGAGAAAGAACTGCATGTGCTCCTAGTTATGTGTGATTCGAAACCTTCCGCTCGCTTCGACGGATTGACTGTGCAGAGTGGCGCCCCTTGAATGGACGTCGATGGTTAGCTCATTTTCAAAATAAATGTGGTATGTTTCTCGTGTTATATCTACACTCATCGGGGAGCCTTGTACTAAATATGGACGGTAAGAATGATCTGAACCCTACACGTATTATATCCCCATTGTTTTTTCGTTCACATTTTCCCTTCATGTTAATTTGCTGAGCGGGGTTTATGTCGTCTGCTAGGCTAAGGCAATCGAACCACTGCAGTCTCATTTCAAAAACATAAATTGCTCGTCACGTTGCACTGAGTCTGCATGCATGAGGCAGGTTGGTAATAAATCTTATACATGGTAAGAACGTTCTGAACCCTACACGTTTTCGATTCCGATTGTTGTTGCCTTGAAATAATAATTCCGAAACCATTCATTTACTGAACTGATGCAGTCGTATTTCAGTGTAGTCTGCTACGTATGACAGAGTCGATCGAGTCAGTCGACTTCCAAATGCTTGTCTAGCTGGTACGTTATCGGAATGACACTTGTGTTTTCTGTTAGCTGCTGGGAATTGTATACTAACTCATCATTTGGTAATGTGGATAATAAGCTACATGCCACTAACGTGCATTACGAGAAGAATCTATGCAAGTCGAAAATGAGATGAGACACAGCGGCTTCTATTTTTAGATCAGTGGGCTTCACTGTGGCACAGGCTCATGCAATCTGTCAGAAAAAACCACTTCTGCTTTAATTGAGCCGCAGGAAATTTATGGTCATTTGGTATTGTGGAGAATATAAGCTACATGTCAGTAATTAATTCTGAGGATGAGATTACAGTCTCGCTTAGGCAAAGGGCGGAAGAATACGCTGTGTGGAAAAGTTAGCGCACTCCAAGAATGCGCTAACAGTTTTAAGCGCATCGCCATTAGACAAACAACTGGTTCACATCAGTCATGTGACACTATAAGATGTTTGATGGGTTGTTGACAGACCAGCTTTTTTTGTCGGTCCGAGGGGGAGCATATCGTCTTTTGTTTCATATTTATTGACCAAGGCCGCGGTCAATAAATATAAAACAAAAGTCGATATGCCCCCCGAGGTCCGACAAAAAACCTGGTCTTGTCAACAAACCACCAAACATCGTTTTTGTCATCATTTTGGAAGTGAGAAAATAAGTGCACAATCAACCCAGGGAGCCATGCTTTGAAACACGGGTTCCGTGGTGATAACCACACGAGTTCCGGTTTGATAACCATTGGCAATCAAAGCTGGCGTGTGAAAGCAACTTTCTGTGTTTTTGAGTTCATTAAATGTTGGGATGAATATGTCAGGTTTGAGGATGCACAGTTCTGTAGGTTCACCTCGGTATTCCACCCCCTCGGCTTTCTGTTGTAAATATTAAGCTGAGTGATCGAATGTGGAAGCTACGTTTGGTCAAAGGTCACAGAAGATTTGCGTCGTGCAGCGAAGGAAAGAATCGCGATCTTGTTTCCGACTCAGTACCTCTTTGTTTTTCATTAGACCTGTCATTCTGCTTGCTCGGCTTTGTTATATGTTTGCATAATTATCTTGTTGCTATTTTCTTTGCTTTTATTATTGTTTCTTATTTGTGCCTCGTTTATCGATACAACGTCTGTGCATGTGTGTGTCAGGGGTCGTTTTACTTGAACTTGACGTTCGTGTTTCTCCGAACGTCTGTGTATCGAAACACAGATACACGCACTCCATGACTCTGTAAGAAGACAAAACATATCGCTAGGTTTCATTTGTTTGTGATGAATATACTTTTGCCAGTTTGCCAGTTCGTTTTTGGAACTTTGCAAAGCAGTGTCGTGTCGTCTGTTTAGGTCTGGGGAAACACCAATGAAAAGAGCCGAAGAATCCCCGAGCGTTTCTATTGGGTTTGCTTTTGATTATACATGTATAACCTGCTTCCTGCAACTATGGTAACCAGGGATTTATTGCCTGAGGAACATGAGATTTATTTCCCAGGTGCTTGTGAATAAAAACTCGTGAAAATGATGACAACAGTACTTACTGACAATTATTGTTAACTTGTACCTTTTAGAGAAGAATGAATTGATTTGAATTGACATGTTCCTTCATACTGTTGTCGTTATTGAAAGCCTTTCTTGTTATATAAAAACAAGGGTGTCCAATGGGTGTGTACAACCTACCTATTACAACAAGTGCAATGCAATCGTTGTAGCTCATCCTGTAAAAACGTGCATTGTATATATTATCTATATTAAAACAAATATCTGCATGTGCATAACACAAATGTAAGCTGACAATACAAGCTCGTGACTTCATCCTACACAAACACATACAAAGTTATGCACATAGCTAATCACATAGGCGCGTGCATGTGCCGTTCGATGGGATTTGTTCAGTTCTGAACCTACTGGTCTTGGCATAGAATGACGCAGTGTGCTCAATGTCATTTAGGCCAAGGGATTTGCTGAATGTGTTCATATTGCTTTACGTGACTTGTTTACTATTACAAATATACACACGTTCCAGAAACCTCCTTCTTCACTGTTTAAATGATATATTGCCTGAATCAATCTATCATGTATTTGAGTCTTGAAGTCTCTTTGTTTTTTCTGATAACAATGATAAACAAGAACTGACTCAAAGGGCAATTATTTATCAATTATCTATCATTAAGTTAAGTTTGAGTTATTGCCTCCTCCAGTTTAGGGTGTGTACAGTTGAAAAAGCCATGCAATGCTTAAAATAATTTCGAAATACTTACTTTTCTGTGGGTCCTTTTTTTGCAGGTTGTCTGAGTTTAAACAGGTTGTCATCTGTAGCAGTACCCTGTTCTAGGTAGCTTTCCACAAGTTCAAATAGGGTTTGGAAGGTGTCCCCATTGTCAATCAGCTTGAATTTGTTGTTTTGTTGGATGATCGGGAAACGCTTTACAATTCCATCAACGTTTACTGGAACAGAATATGTAAAGCGGGATTGAAGATGCATATATCTGCATGGCACAGACTATTTGTATATGCATTCAATATTTCAGTGAGAAGGCTGGCCTTTGAGAAGTGCCGGACGCAAAGTAGGGGTTTGGTGGTTACTTTTTAGTTTAAGTCTCGGGTGCGTATAATATATTGTACTGTGCTTGCAATACATCTACCCCACGACAACAATTAATAGTCCAAGCATATTAGAGAACAACGTTGAAGTGACAATGACTAGGTTTAAAATGTCCCTTATCAGAAAGTTCAACCTCAGTCCTTTGATGTTTATTAAACACATTTTCATATAAAGTTGGCGCTTCATATGGAAAAGTGGCTTTGAAATTGACCCTAATCCTTCTTTGGGCTCTGTAAATGTCGTTTGGGGCTATGGTTGTAAAACGGTATCTACTGGTCACCCCAATGTATAAACTGAAAACTCTTTCTGCACCAGAACACGCAGAAAGGATTGTATCTGCCTGATGTCTGATGCTTTTCAAAATCCCCAACCACTAACACCTTCAAAACGGACATTAACTGACACTGTTGTTTTTCCCTATATAATCCTTACTATTTTTCCGAGACGTCGTCCTGTTGTGTATTTAGCTTGCCACAACCTCATACATGGTCCTAAAAGTTAAAGTTGAAGAAAATACTAAAGATAAATGAACAAGCTGACGCAGTGTCATTCGCACCGTGAATCCCCCCATGGGAACATACTAAAGTCTGGTTCCAAATAGGCTCAATTTCCTTCTATTTCTTTGTATTTCTGCCTCGTAGGGGTAGGGGTGTTCAAACCAAAGGCACCTTTAAACCAAAATTCAAATCACACATCTTACAATACTAAGACACTCAGCAGTGAAAGGGTGTCTGCTGGTAAAAAATTCCAAACAATCCTAAAAGTACTTCACTACTAAACGTGCTTTTAAAAAGAGCCGTTATTTTTCCCTCTATAATCAGTATTGTGTTTTCTGCGAACATGTAGTCTATTTAGATGGTTGTCATGTGCACATGAGTTGCTAAAGCGTTTTCAGTTGGGCATATGTCGAAAAGCAAAGAATTAGCCCTTTGAAAACCATCAGAACTGTCACACAAAAATAACATTTACCTATCTCACCAACTGACCAAACATAGGGCTTTTCCTTATGTATTATGTATTGTCGTGTTTTTTGTAGCATACTTGTGAAAACAGCCACCACTGTTGTAAATGATACTTTAAAGAGCATTATTTCATTTTTACAGTTGAAGGACAACCTGGACTGCCGTATATTACAGCTGTTTTACAATCAGCCAAAATTTTCTTAACAAACGTATGTTAAGAACAACTCCCATAGTGAAATTGAAGGAAAACAAAGTGAAAACCCCCCTGCCATAGAGGAGCTAAAGAATCAACAATAAACGACTGCATGGATAGCTTGATGCACGAATGCATTGCGGACATGTTTGTCTCCAACCAAGAGAAAGTTCCAAAAAATCCCTTTTGTGCTTCTTATTATACAGTGACGTCAAAGACAGCCTTTTCTGCTGTTCATACATTCAGGGGTTATGGTTACACTAAACGACGTAGTTGTAGCCATACTGCCATCCAGATTTATTTTTTCCTTGCGAGCAGTCACAGGGTGTTTGTGCTGTCTGCCAACCGTCAGACGACCCCGCCCAAGTCTGTTAAGGGACCGTTTGACCGTTATAGAACGCGTCTTTTTGATTTTTTAGCACATTTGGAAACGGTTGATTTGTATCCCTACCATTGTTTCCAAACATTATATAGGAATGTTTTGTGAACAACGGATAATAGCCGCTACTCGCATGTGTAGCAAAAGTGAGCGTACATACTCACCCTGGTCGTACAGCCGTTGTCCGTTGCCCGTCTTCATCTGTCTGTACAAATCATTACCTTTGGATTTTTCTCGAACGCTATGAAGTGAAGAAACACCAAATGTTGCAAAATGTTGTATGACCCCAAGAGCTCAAAAAAGATACTTGAGAACCTTGACCTTACCTTAAGGTCAAGGTCACAGGGAGAATGAATGTGGTCTAAAAACTGCACAATTTCACATTGTGCCAGTTTTCTGGAAAACAAATTAAAAACAGCGGGCTTAGTTTTGTATGGTATACAAGAAAAAGAAAGCCTTATCTTCTGATACCATTTTGGTTGACCTCGCTTCAATGTCAAGGTCACAGGAGTCCTTCAAAGTTGAATTGTATACATGTTTTGAAGTGACCTTGACCCTGAACTATGAAAAAAATCTTTCAAACTTCATAATTGTGTGGGGCACATGTTATATACTGATATTGAGCCACATTTAGTCACATATCATCAAGGTCAAGGTCACTTTGCCCCTTATGAAATGTGACTGAAACGGGCAATTGAATCACTAAAAGTGACAATGTCTCTTTGTAGAAAGTGCCAATAAGTATGTTTATGCTTCCTATGTCTTGAATTGATAGCCTTGTGATGTGTGACCTTTGATGATCTTGACCTTGGCCAAAGGTCATGTGTAATTTGGTAGGAAAAATCTGTAAACCAGTTCTAATAGTGTACAATGTCCTTGCCAGCTTCAGTTGTTAGACCTTCACCTTCAAGGTCACCTGAAGGTCAAGGTCACTTTAAGACAAAGGTCAAGCATGAGAGTCGCATGGGCTTTGCTTTGTTAAGATTTTTTACCAAGACACATGGATTTCTTTACCCGGCTTGGTCACATTTTTCATAGGGGTTAATGTGACCTTGACCCTAACGATATGTGACCAGATGTGGCTCACTATGAAATTCTAACAAACGCCCCACTCAGTGTTTAAGTTTGTAAGAGATATCGTCCATAGTAAAGTTAAAGGGGCAAGCTCACATCAAAATATGTCTACAATTCAACTTTGAAGGGCTCCTCTGACCTTGACATTGAAGCGAGGTCAACCAAAATGGTATCAGAAGATAAGGCTTTCTTTTTCTTGTATACCATACAAAACTAAGCCCGCTGTTTTTAATTTGTTTTCCAGAAAACTGGCACAATGTGAAATTGTGCAGTTTTTAGACCACATTCATTCTCCCTGTGACCTTGACCTTAAGGTAAGGTCAAGGTTCTCAAGTATCTTTTTTGAGCTCTTGGGGTCATACAACATTTTGCAACATTTGGTGTTTCTTCACTTCATAGCGTTCGAGAAAAATCCAAAGGTAATGTTCAGTACAGACAGATAAAGACGGGCAACGGACAACGGCTGGACGACCAGGGTGAGTATGTACGCCCACTTTTGCTACACATGCGAGTAGCGGCTATTATCCGTTGTTCACAAAACATTCCTATATAATGTTTGGAAACAATGGTAGGGATAAAAATCAACCGTTTCCAACTGTGCCAAAAAATCAAAAAGACGCGTTCTATAACGGTCAAACGGTCCCTTAACAGACTTGGGCGGGGTCATCTAACGGTTGGCAGACAGCACAAACACCCTGTGACTGCTCGCAAGGAAACAATAAATCTGGATGGCAGTATGGCTACAACTACGTCGTTTAGTGTAACCATAACCCCTGAATGTATGAACAGCAGAAAAGGCTGTCTTTGACGTCACTGTATAATAAGAAGCACAAAAGGGATTTTTTGGAACTTTCTCTTGGTTGGAGACAAACATGTCCGCAATGCATTCGTGCATCAAGCTATCCATGCAGTCGTTTATTGTTGATTTTTTAGCTCCTCTATGGCAGGGGGATTTTCACTTTGTTTTCCTTCAATTTCACTATGGGAGTTGTTCTTAACATACGTTTGTTAAGAAAATTTTGGCTGATTGTAAAACAGCTGTAATATACGGCAGTCCAGGTTGTCCTTCAACTGTAAACATGAAATAATGCTCTTTAAAGTATCATTTACAACAGTGGTGGCTGTTTTCACAAGTATGCTACAAAAAACACGACAATACATAATACATAAGGAAAAGCCCTATGTTTGGTCAGTTGGTGAGATAGGTAAATGTTATTTTTGTGTGACAGTTCTGATGGTTTTCAAAGGGCTAATTCTTTGCTTTTCGACATATGCCCAACTGAAAACGCTTTAGCAACTCATGTGCACATGACAACCATCTAAATAGACTACATGTTCGCAGAAAACACAATACTGATTATAGAGGGAAAAATAACGGCTCTTTTTAAAAGCACGTTTAGTAGTGAAGTACTTTTAGGATTGTTTGGAATATTTTACCAGCAGACACCCTTTCACTGCTGAGTGTCTTAGTATTGTAAGATGTGTGATTTGAATTTTGGTTTAAAGGTGCCTTTGGTTTGAACACCCCTACCCCTACGAGGCAGAAATACAAAGAAATAGAAGGAAATTGAGCCTATTTGGAACCAGACTTTAGTATGTTCCCATGGGGGGATTCACGGTGCGAATGACACTGCGTCAGCTTGTTCATTTATCTTTAGTATTTTCTTCAACTTTAACTTTTAGGACCATGTATGAGGTTGTGGCAAGCTAAATACACAACAGGACGACGTCTCGGAAAAATAGTAAGGATTATATAGGGAAAAACAACAGTGTCAGTTAATGTCCGTTTTGAAGGTGTTAGTGGTTGGGGATTTTGAAAAGCATCAGACATCAGGCAGATACAATCCTTTCTGCGTGTTCTGGTGCAGAAAAAGTTTTCAGTTTATACATTGGGGTGACCAGTAGATACCGTTTTACAACCATAGCCCCAAACGACATTTACAGAGCCCAAAGAAGGATTAGGGTCAATTTCAAAGCCACTTTTCCATATGAAGCGCCAACTTTATATCAAAATGTGTTTAATAAACATCAAAGGACTGAGGTTGAACTTTCTGATAAGGGACATTTTAAACCTAGTCATTGTCACTTCAACGTTCCCTTCACTAAAGTGGCTAAGATGCCTGGACTATAAGCGTTTCAAACGAAGAAGGCGTTAGACACATTAATCACCATGATTGTTTATATGGAATTATAATTCTGATATGCAAATAAGGTGTAATCTTTGTTTGAAAATTACCCGATAAAATGAAGTCATGCAAACCATGCGGGCCATCCTTGACAAGGAACAATCCTGTTTCTTGCCCCTTTCCAGATTCTAGCAGCCTGGCCTCCTCGGTATCAGTAACATCTCCAAAGTACCACCTGATCAGGGAAAGTAAACACAGTAAAGTATGAACAGCTGGGAAACACATTTGTGTTTTTAGTCTTATTTTTGACCGCTGTTTCTGTTGGAACTGAATCTGCGTGTGTGTGTGTGTGTGTGTGTGTGTGTGTGTGTGTGTGTGTGTGTGTGTGTGTGTGTGTGTGTGTGTGTGTGTGTGTGTATGTGTGTGTGTGTGTGTGTGTGTGTGTGTGTGTGTGTGTATGTGTGTGTGTATGGTTGCGTGTATGTGTTTGTAATATATTTGTTTTATACAAGTCTGCATTCCTGTGACGTTGTTTAAAACTCTGTATATACAACTGCATACCATCTGAACAAAAACCTTTAATTATCAGAATGTGCTTCTCGAATGTAAGTATAAGATCCTAAACGTTTGAAAGCAATCCACTGAGTCCTTGCTGAAATACAGTGCTTTTTGTTGGGGTACCACTCAACATTGAGACAGAAACCTTTTGGGTTTTGAACGTTCATACGATCGACATATATAACAGTAGGAATGGCACAACACAAGACATATCAAGCCAAAACCAGTTCTTATTTGACTGTCTCTGTGTATGTAAAAGTTTCCGATTTGTATATATTCTTAATTTTTCTCAATGTGTTATTGCTACCTTCCGGTTTTGTCGGTTTGACTTTTTGAGCGGTGGTCACACGATCCCTGCATTAGGAATATTTGATTCAAAAAATGTGCCGATTAGCCAAGTTAAATACCGTTAATGACATATACGTTTGAATGAAATGTCATCGAAATGAAGGTTTGAGTTTGAGTACAAACAAAGTCGCAATATGTTTGTGCAGAGTGTATACAGAAAGAACAAAACAATGTGTGACATTTGACATTACTCGGCCTTCAGCTCCCTTTCAACTGGTTTGGACAGCTTGCCCCAGACCGTTTCTCCCACTTGTATATTAGTTTCACTGTAAAACTTCACAAGCTGAGGCAGAGTGTTGAAATGTCCATCTGTTTCAATGCATCTGAAACCATTTTCTTCAGGAACAATCACGAATCGTTGTATGTCGCCTTCGAATTTAACTGAAACAGAATAGAACAAAAACAACATGACTAGATATGGAAATTATAAAAAAAAGTTGTGTTTATGACATTGAATAGTATGTTCTCTGCAAGGTTAACGAGTTGAGTTAGAGAGTTGAACTTCATCTGTTATGATACACCCAAAGCCATTTTTTCATTGGACTATACTACCGGCCTGAGTAGCAGTCGGCACTACCAACACAAAATGGAATTTGTTTAGATCTAGCACTGTTTGAATGTGTGATTGCTCTCGTGCGCAGGGCGCTAAGGTTTTCAAGGTGAGAATTGTGTTGTGAGATATGCCATTCTATGATGAGGCATTGCCTAAGCAGAGTTATTTCACACTTTGGCTCAATCAAATTTCTATTTATAATGTCCAAACGATCAAACATGTTTTTAGCTGCGCTCTAATTTCAAATTTCGATGTTGTTCCTGCAACAATTCAGAGTAGCTGCTGATACTTCCAACAGAATGTGTCCGCCCTTCACAGACAATTCCATGGTACTCAGAGGAAGAATCGCTTACATCAAAAGAGCCTTTCATTGAAATATGTTATTTCTCCGTTGTGTAGGAGTTTCATATTTCGTCTTCATTTCATGCCGCCTGGCGAGATGTTCCTAAGAAACAGGAGGATAAACAACAAAATGGGACCTTTCCAGGGTCAGTACTTTTTGAATGTGTAGTAGTGTTCCTGCACACGACGCTAAGGTTACACACAGAGAGAAAGAGAGAGAGAGAGAGAGAGAGAGAGAGAGAGAGAGAGAGAGAGAGAGAGAGAGAGAGAGAGAGAGAGAGAGAGAGAGAGAGAGAGAGAGAGAGAGAGAGAGAGAGAGAGCATGAAGCGTATACATGTTTATGTTTATCTTAATGCACAAACAACACATGACGATGGGTGAACATAAATATCAAAGAAAATGATGAACAAACCTAAATATATGTCCCATATACCAAGTTTTAAATAAGTATACTAATTAATTGATTTTGTTGCATTACAAACTAGTGTCTCTGTTATTGTTAATCTGTTGTTGTTCTTTGGTTGCTTCTGGTAGACACAGAACGCCGACAATGCGATTAAGACTGATCAGTTCTTTTGTGCTTGGCAGACACACCTGGAAATGTGCATTATATTATCCATATTTTGCATCGAATTTGAAAGAAGCTGCTTATTCTTCGCGTCAGACCGCCTTGCTCATGTCACCTGAGTTTGGCATTGGGTTGCCCATGTTAGCTCGAACGCGTGTCTTAAGCAACTGCACCGTTGTCTGCTATTGAAAAGCCTAAATATCACGTCACATAACATTATAGCGACCTGAAAGGTGTAATGACTTTGCAGAGCTTGGTCCACAGCTTTAATTACTTCATTTGCTATTTGTGGTTGGTAATATCCCAGAAATGAGTAAATCTGAGTAAACTTTTATGGCCTGGCAAAGTTGACGTCTTGTACAATAAAGTTCAGTTGTTTATTCGTACCCCTTTATATAAAACGTACCATTGAAAAGTCACATAGTGATCAACAATTACCTGCTAATGTGAAATGTGCTGGATTCGTGATGCGTTGCCGAATTAGGAAGGAACCATGGCCATTTCGCCTGTATTCAAACAGCGATTTTTCCTCTTCTCTCTGTATCATTCCATAGTACCACCTGAAAATGGGAAAGAAATACTACAAGAGCCGGCACTTTTTTATTTTTATTTTATTTTTTATTTTTTTAACATTTAAAAAAAAAAGATCGATATTAGGCAAATGCAAATTTCTTATTACAATGGGTTTCACAACTGACTACATCAAATGAAAATGATAATTGGAGTTTCACTCCAAAGATGATGTATTTGCGTTTTGGAAAGCATTTTGAATGTTTCTTATCGAATGTAAACAGTGCAAGATTTAAAGGGTTAGACCTAGTGAAATCACACTTTTGGAAAGCAGTATTAAAATATTGGCTGGATAATAACCACTACGATCGTGGGACAATCGGGCCGATTTTATTATGGAATAATGCATGCATAACGTATAGTGGCAAAGTTTTATTTTTTGAAAGTTGGATACAACGAGGTGTATTGGTATTAACTGACATTGTACGTTAGGGAGACATATCATCATATCAATATATATGTGATTTGATTGGATATTCGCCAAACCGAATTCTTGAATATAATGTTGTAAAAGCTGCTGTGTCATTATTTATGAGGGAAAATGTTGTAAATATGACTGATGGTGTTTGTATTACCTTACCACTGTTTAACGGCAAACATGTGTTAATTAAGTGCCAGAGAATAATTATAGGAAAGAGATTATTAATATGAAAACAGATGTGCCATGTTCCGGAGGATTTTGGAAGAGAAAGTTTAATGTAGAAATTGATGAACGATCTTGGATAGTTGCCTATCAGTCAACACAAGAGACTAGATTAAGAGTTTTACACTGGAAAATTATGCACAACATTTATCCGACCAACATTCTCCTGTGTAAAATGAAAGTAACGGAAACTAATAAATGTAATTACTGTTGTGATGTAACTGATTTCATTGAACACTTCTTTTTTGAATGCCCGGTTGTATACAAATTCTGGAAGTTTATTGAAGAATTTATTTTTTGTACTTTAGAAATTAAGATTGTTTTGAAAGTTAGTGATGTTTTATTTGGTATGCATTTTGTAATGGTGAAAAAGGCAACTATGTATAAATTGAACCACATTATCTTAATCGGAAAGATGTGCGTTAGTATATATATATAAAAAAATCGTTTTTACCGTTGGACATTATTTTTGATAGGCAGTTACAGATAAGAAGCATTTTTGTGTGAGTGTTCGAAGAACAAAACGTTAAAAAATTTAGCTTGTTGTACTCGATAAGTTGTATTTAATTCATTGTATGAGATATTGTTATTTGTAGTTATTTATTTGAATAAAATTGTTTGAAAAAAAAAACAAGAGCCGGCACGCTGTGTTTACGAAGGGCTTGTTTTCACGGCACCAAGAGATGAGGAATAGATCAACGTTCATTTAGATTTCCTATTATTATGTACGATACATTTGCAGCAAATGCACAACACTTTATATAAGGTCTTTAGATCTTTAAAAAAAATAAAAAGTAGCGTTTTCCTGCACTTGGATATGAAAGGGAATATTATAAAAGACTATTTAGCCACGACAGAATAGAATACAAAAAAACCAAGAAAGGCAAGTTGTTGGAACGTTTGTTATTGACAAAACAATACGTTACAGTCACAAATATTTCAACACAATGGTCTTTTAAGTGCACAGACACATACTTAGTAACAAGAACGTAGCTTGACGGAATGTTCGGCCGCTTACTGGGAAGTCACAAGCGAATGAAATGCTCTGTCAAGCCTACTTCTCCAAGATTACTCTCGCGTTTAAATCCGCATATTACCATTGTCTAATCAAGGATGCGCATGACATTTAAATAGAAGGCGGACTAGTTATTATTCTTGAAGAACACAACATTTTGATGTGTTCATCAAGTCTGTACAAATCTACCGAGAGTTTCAAAACTCGTTCTGGCATGTCGCATAACAGCTTTGATAATACATGAAATGACTTAAGAGTTTCGTGTGTAGTTTACGACATAGGTTTCCACGAATCAACACCAATTTGAAGGCAATGTGCCACGTGGTGACTTAAATTAACCTTTTGTATTACTCGCTAAAACGACTTAAAAACCCCACAATTAAAGGCTTCTGAGAGGCATGACACCTGCACCGTGCATCATAACATAACGTCGTTGTTAGGCATGATCGAGGAATAACACAGACTGTTTTGGATACAAATGTGATTCATCTGTCCAATGAAATCGTTGTGTTTTAGCCTTTCTGATGTGTCGTCGACTTTAACGCAGCGACCTTGCTTTTGCGAATTTGATTTTGGTGGTGCCTGTATTGCAGGTTCCACTGTACAGACACTATACCTTATGAAAAACCAATCTGTCTGCTGAATAAGGTTGGAGATTAGATGGTCTTTGCAGTCATATCACTGGTTTTACAATAAACGGCCTCATCACAAGGATCTGCACTTAATTGTATCTAGCCGCCTACTTGTTGTATGACGGTTAGTGTAGAAATAACAAGGACAGTGATACATACAAATGGGGGCGCTACAACTTGGTTTGTTTGGTAGCTAATTAGCTACTTTCTGAGGCTTTCAGTACTGTGCGAGAACAATGTTTATTAACTATTTATTTTCAAGAAACAAATATAACAAAACATTAAAACAGGGTGGTACATAAATATGTATTAGATGCACATTGCACTTAAATTGTAGATGTGAGACTCTTAAATCATTCAGAGAGTACCGACAGTTATGATATGTCTGTTTTAAGTCTTTAAAATAGGTATTAAGGAACTTGGACTTCAAGTACCGGTGCAAACATGTTAGTAGCATTGCAATGACCCATGTTGATAGTCAGCAGGAGTTCACAAGATGCACAGGTTGTGTTTCTTTTGAATAGTTGACAATATGACACTGACGAACGGCGATCGTGTCACGTAACAGAACTAAGCTGACCTAATACTCAGTCAGTTAGCAAGGCTACAAATCAGATTAGGTGACCTACGTGACACGAATAGTGTGTTCGGGTTTCTGGTCTGTTATTTTTGATTTTATAACCAAACATCTTACGGAAAAAAAAAAAAAAGCCACTTGGTCATTTTCAAACTGTACAAACATAGATCACCGTCACCCGAACTATCTAACGCATAGAAAAAGAGCTGTTCTTGTGTTTGCAACTAAAAAGGCGTTGATTGTAAAACGACCACAATATCACCGTAGCCTGGTACGAACATTATAAGATGTTTGATGGGTTGTTGACAGACCAGCTTTTTTGTCGGTCCGAGGGGGAGCATATCGTCTTTTGTTTCATATTTATTGACCAAGGCCTTCGGCCTTGGTCAATAAATATGAAACAAAAGTCGATATGCCCCCCGAGGACCGACAAAAAAAGCTGGTCTGTCAACAAACCACCAAACATCGTTTTTGTCATCATTTTGGTAGTGAGAAAATAAGTGCACAGTCAACCCAGGGAGCCATGCTTTGAAACACGGGGTCCGTGCTGATAACCACACGAGTCCCGGTTTGATAACCACTGGCAATCAAAGCTGGCGTGTGAAAGCAACTGTCTGTGTTTTTGAGTTCATTAAATGTTGGGATGAATATGTCAGGTTTGAGGATGCACAGTTCTGTAGGTTCATCTCGGTATTCCACCCCCTCGGCTTTCTGTTGTAAATATTAAGCTGAGTGATCGAATGTGGAAGCTACGTTTGGTCAAAGGTCACAGAAGATTTGCGTCGTGCAGCGAAGGAAAGAATCGCGATCTTGTTTCCGACTCAGTACCTCTTTGTTTTTCATTAGACCTGTCATTCTGCTTGCTCGGCTTTGTTAGATGTTTGCATATCTTGCTGCTATTTTCTTTGCTTTTATTAGTGTTTCTTGTTTGTGCTTCGTTTATCGATACAACGTCTTGTGCACGGGTCAAAATGTGCGTGTCAGGGGTCGTTTTACTTGAACTTGACGTTCGTGTTTCTCCGAACGTCTGTGTATCAAAACACAGATACACGCACTCCATGACTCTGTAAGAAGACAAAACATATCGCTAGGTTTCATTTGTTTTTGAGGAATGTATGACCTTTCATGAAATATTTTTGTTTGTTTACATTTGCCAGTTTGCCAGTTCGTATTTGGAACTTGGCGAAGCAGTGTCGTCTGTTTAGGTCTGGGGAAACGCCAATGAAAAGAGCCGAAGAATCCTCGAGCGTTTCTATTGGGTTTGCTTTTGATTATCTACTATATAATACTGGTAGGATTTTCGGTGGTTTTTCGATTCCTGTCACCAAACCGCGCGGATTTGTGCCTTCTCCTTCGGTTGCTATGCCAACGTGACCCAGGAAATCGATTCCGCTAGGTCCCGACTTCCAATTTTGTCCACGAACAAAGTTTGAAGAGGTTTGTCTCGCAAATTTGAGAAGACAACAGTGAACTTTGACCTGAACTTTGACATCGCGGCGAAAGAGATCTGTGATTGGTTCTTCTTCTAAACACTACATTAAACACTACGCGACCGCACCTCAGACGAACCTAGCTGTGTGTTTTATTTCTCTACCCCAGACGAACCTAAAATAATAAGAAGATAGATAGATCTGTTTATCTGTTAATGGAACTCCAAAATATTCCATAGATTTGTTTACTTAATTTTTAAAAGATAAGTTCGAAACATTATCACCTGATAAGTCGCCGTATAACCTTATAGGTTCCAGCGACTAAATATTTTTCCCCGGTTCAACCATAGACATGTACGTCATCATGATCTCCCCTTAATTTGACCGTTATTTTGGCTGTCTTAGTGAAATGGTAAGATATATCTCTATGTTTTTTACATGTAAGTGTTCGGAAAAAATACAGTTATAGCAGCTATGTACAAAAATAAGCAGCATATGCTCTTTTCGCCAAAGTAAAGTCCTTTTTTCTTCTGGTTTCTTATATGTGTCACAGCACACCGCAAGCTTTTAGGCGAATAGCAAGTGAGTGGTATATATATATCATCAATTTTATAGTAGATAACGGTGTAAATTACTTACCATGTTCATGTCCGTTATACGTTTTCCATATTCCATATGTGTCATTTAATTGTGTATTGCTTGATGCCATGTATGTGTGTGTTTGTGTACATGACTTTAATTAAGCATGGATGGATGTGTGCACTCGATTGTGTGTGTGAACCATGTATATATTTTCTGTTGTCAATTACATATGTTATACTATGCGTTTGAATCATTAAGTATTTTAGACGTCATACTTTTTTTCGTATCTTCACGATGGCTTTTTACCCGTTTAAATTTTAATGCTTCCAACTTTCAAAGCGCTGCACGGCTGGGAAGAGATGCGCACTTTTATCACTGTTGTTCATGTAGACGTAATCATGGATTCATGCAAACGTCATACCTGCTGTATTTTATTTTGTTTGTTTGTATAGTCGCGTGCGGTCGCGCAGTCTTTTTGGTCAGTTCCGATTACCTCCCATTGATGCGAAAACCTATATGACTGTTTTTTGTTATTTTTCTCTCTGTTAATTCACCAGTGGCTATGTAACATGTGTTATACCTTATAGGTTCCAGCGACTAAATATTTTCCCCCGGTGCAACCATAGACATGTACGTCATCATGATCTCCCCTTAATTTGACCGTTATTTTGGCTGTCTTAGTGAAATGGTAAGATATATCTCTATGTTTTTTACATGTAAGTGTTCGGAAAAAATACAGTTATAGCAGCTATGTACAAAAATAAGCAGCATATGCTCTTTTCGCCAAAGTAAAGTCCTTTTTTCTTCTGGTTTCTTATATGTGTCACAGCACACCGCAAGCTTTTAGGCGAATAGCAAGTGAGTGGTATATATATATATCATCAATTTTATAGTAGGTAACGGTGTAAATTACTTGCCATGTTCATGTCCATTATACGTTTTCCATATTCCATATGTGTCATTTAATTGTGTGTTGCTTGATGCCATGTATGTATGTGTGTGTGTACATGACTTTAAATAAGCATGGATGGATGTGTGCACTCGATTGTGTGTGTGAACCATGTATATATTTTCTGTTGACAATGTTGTCAATTACATATGTTATACTATGCGTTTGAATCATTAAGTATTTTAGACGTCATACTTTTTTTCGTATCTTCACGATGGCTTTTTACCCGTTTAAATTGTAATGCTTCCAACTTTCAAAGCGCTGCACGGCTGGGAAGAGATGCGCACTTTTATCACTGTTGTTCATGTAGACGTAATCATGGATTCATGCAAACGTCATACCTGCTGTATTTTATTTTGTTTGTTTGTATAGTCGCGTGCGGTCGCGCAGTCTTTTTGGTCAGTTCCGATTACCTCCCATTGATGCGAAAACCTATATGACTGTTTTTTGTTATTTTTCTCTCTGTTAATTCACCAGTGGCTATGTAACATGTGTTACAGAATTGCACCGGTGTAAGGGTTAACATTTTATTTTTCACCAAGAGAATATAATTCATTATATGCGGGATAATGTGCGGGGGGGGGGGGGGGGGGGGGGAGGGGTGCAAACAACATTTTCACAAGCACATAACCAACAAAATGACATCGCATGCGCAGCACACAAAGTGCGTAGCACGGGTACCACTAGTCCATGTAATAGGGCTTCCTGCAACTATGGTAACCGGGGATTTATTCCCCGGGGAACATGAGATTTATTTCCCAGGTGCTTGTGAATCAAAACTCGTGAAAATGATGACAACAACATGTATTATATCGTCGCACGAGGATGGTTTTTGTTTTTCAATTCAGGACTAACAGGGGACATATGTGATATTCGAAACAGCTTCTGCACGTCTTGCAGCCACATTCACAGACGTGAGAGTAGAGGGGTGGGTTTTGTGGGATATGGAGGAACATACAGATTAGAAGACGGCATTGTAAATCTATCTTTATATTATTGTATTTTTTGGGTGAGCTTACTGTTCTTTTTCGGGTGAACTCTCTTCTGTGTCGTGTACAGACTGGTTTTCAGGCTGGTTGTTAGGCTTCTTGTCAGGTAGGATACTGTGATTGAAACAAAGCAGAGGGGGAGGGGGGCGTTGCTACATAAAAACAATTTAACACAAATACAAGTATCGCATCAACACTCACACACGGGCACGCACGCACGCACGCACACACACACACACACACACACACACACACACACACATACCCTCCCACACTCTCACACACACACACACACACACACACACCACATGCACACATACACACACACACACTTAACCCACTCACACATACACACACACACACACACACACACACACACACCCACACACCACCACCACCACCACCACTGCAACCTGTTCTATCTGAACACATTTACTCAAAACTTGACAAAATGTAAACACACACACACACACACACACACACACACACACACACACACACATACGCACGTACACATACACACACGAACACACATACACACACGAACACACACACACACACACACACACACACACACACGCGCACACACACGCACACACATGCACACACACACACACACACACACACACGCGGACATGAACACACGCTCACATACCCACACATGTAGCCTACACACACGCACACAAACACATACACACACACACACACACACACACACACACACACACACACACACGAACACATATACATACGCACACACTCGCGCACATGAACACACACACACACACACACACACACACACACACACACACACACACACACACACACACACACACACACTCACACAACTAGCTTATTGACGGACGTTTAAGTTTTGTACAACACATTCTACAGACACCAGTTAACATTCTACCTTAAAAGTGGTTCGTCAGCGCCAGTTCCATCCCTCTTTCCAGGCGAGTGTAAAGATGTACGCATGTACTTTTTTCTCCTGTGGAATACATTCGCACGTAAATGTACGCGCATACGCACTCTGCATGTTGTCTTTGTCTTTATTCTGAACAAATAATGCTGTTTCGTTCTGGTTCCCACAAGCGTTTTGTTGGTTTTATTAAAACACCTTGTTTGTATTTACGTTGGACTACACTTCACAACAATTGGAATACACAATTCATTTCTTCTTCAGTAATTGTATGTTGTAGCATGTGGATTCATTCTCGCATGACAGTCTCGACTGCAGGTGTTTGTCTTCCTTTTAACACTAGGGAAAAAAAGTAACATTACCAGCTATTGTGTTTTCAGCGTAGCAATAGGGTCCGATATTTAGACGAGACAAGTATAATGCCGACGAGTCGAAGACGAGTCGCATTATACTTGTTCGAGTCTAAATATCGTACCCTATTGCTACGATGAAAACACAAAAGCGTTTATATAGCTAGTATTCTGACATTAAATTCTGTTTTAAAATCATGTTTTTGTCAGCAACAAGTACCAGAATGGTCCATGTCGTTGATTGCAGACGACGGTTCCCTTTCCGCATGAAGCCACGGAAATAACCGAATATTGAAAAACCCACGGACATGTTTTACGGAGAAAACTCAAGATAACCGGATGTTTAGCATTACGTCAATATGCTAGGAATCATATGACGTCATGACGTATCATGCTTGCCTACGTATATTGTATGTTCGAAAGTCTGACTTCTGTTGGGGATTCACGTGGTGAAGACTGCGGTAAATCTGTAGATGATAAGAGAACAAGGATTGTCTCAGAAGAAACGACTCAATGTTTCAGACCGGTAACTTCATTTCAACATTGCACTATACAATGGACGTTCTATGTGACAGGCGAGTTTGCTGATTTTGTGTTAAACATTGGAAAGATCGTCTGCTAGAATCAGAGATAGGTCGTTTCAGATTGCAGCTTCTTGAACTTTGCAAGATTGTTAAAGAACTGGATTTTACACGTAATGTATGTCATGTACAGTAAGCAAAAACAAAAACACACACAAAGCAAATGGCATCGTCTGTCGACTAGTCACAGAAACAAACCTGGCGAGGTATGCGTGTACTTTATACACGTGGAAGAAACCGGAACCATGCGTCTTTGTTTACGACAATATGCTTTTGGATATTGAGTAAAATGGCCGACTTCCGCCGCATTATGCTTTGATGATCGGAAGAGACCATCCAATCACAGCCCCCGAATTCCCCCACGTGTTCATCAGAATAGCTATATATATTGCGTGATATTTTGTCGAGACTGGGTCAATGAATATGATGACGTCACTCGAGGCTCTGTCGAGAGTGACGTCATTATATTCTTTCACCCCGTCGAGACAAAATACCACGCGGTACCATGGATGATTCGGAGCTGTAAAGTATATATGGCATGACCAAAGTAAGGAGAATTTGTCATGGGATGTGGACACAAAGCATGGGAAATTCACCATGGGCACTATAACCAACGCAAGCCCAGAAGTTCTAGAACTATATTTTGTGTCAGTCTTGGCAAGGCCAGTTTTGTCCAGTTCCGGAAAAGACATAATGTATTCATTCACCCTGTCAAGACGAAATACCACTCGATTCTATTGATGAATCAGAGGTGTAACTTATATATCCCGTGAACCATCAACGCTAACTTTTGTGTTGAAATGTCTTCACAACGTACATATAATTTATAACCACATAATCGTTATCACAAGACAGGTACTGCACATACTTTGTTTGTCGTCTGCTACAAATCTAGTCTTGTTGGCTGACACGTAGTGAAAAGAAGCTTCAATCGTACCTTCATCAACCGGAATAAATGCTCAATCCACTGTCATTTCGTCACTGAACATTGTTTTATTTTCTTTCACTTTTTGGTTAACATTGAAACGGCAACCCAAAAGAGTGTTTCAGCTGTTTCAACACACGGGTTTATAGCTACTACTTTCGTGTTGCTTGTTCCCCAGTCTAAGCGGAAGCGAACATAATTGTCGCGCATACTGTCATAAAAAGACGTCATGACAAAGTTACAGCAAAATGAAAGAGACTCTGACGTCATTTGTTGTTGGTTCGGTGGGTTCCGTCTTGACGAAGCCGGGTGAGTACCCAAAACGTCTTTGTTCTCTGTTGGCATTGCAGCTGTGAAATAACAAGTCTTGTGTCTCGGTCGTGTAGGTACAGAGTTTGCTTCTGCAATCGTTGTGTTCGTGTTGATGACGGCTTCGTAAGACAAATCAGTGAATCTATCGTGTGGAAGACATTTCTGTACAAAACACCGAACCCAACAGAAGGCATTGATGCGTTTGGAATTTTCTGAAGAAATAAACTGCATGTGGTTTAATGCTTGTCGAAACGAGCCATAAGGCTTTAGAATAAAAGATTTCACGCATTGCTTGGCCATCTGATCACAGATGAGGTCGCAGTTTGTAGGTTGAATCTATGAATCGGCCAGAGATAGATCTGCATTTCTGGTACGACCTTCCAGATTATCAACAGCGGGTTCATGGTCGGAATCAAGAGGTCAAATGTGCGTGGCTCCCAATCATTTCATAAAAGATTTCCTTTTTCTTGTTTCTGCGGCTGCGCAAGTTATTTTGCCTAGGTCATGGCCGAACTTTAGGCCTACGGAGAAATATCGCTGGATATTTTCTCACTAGAATAACAGAGACAAAGAAGGGAAGTCATGCTATATGTATAAGCGCGCAATACAAAACATGACTGTTTTCTTTGGAAGAAAGGCAGATGAATGGCCTTCTTGTAGTTTGCTGTTAAAGGCCGTACTACCGGCTTATGAGTTATCATTACAGAATTATAGATGCAGTACGTGTTGCTGAGACGTGTCACTGTACTTGCAGCTACGGCGTCACGCGCACGCGTACTGGCAACTTCGTCCAGATTCAGATTCTCCCCACTTGAAATGTCATCGTATATGGCAGACGATCTAAGCACAAAAAATTCCTTTAATGAGAGATAACTCGTCCAAGCTTTTAGAGCTCTGATACTTCTCACTGCTGTAATATTTGAATATGCAACAGATGAGTGTCTAAAAGTACCTTAACATTACTATTATTGGGAAAGTGTACGGTTCATGCTAACTTAAACGTGTACGGGAATGCCTTCTCTGGTGCGAATACATCCACACACATTCACCGTTTATTTTCAGAACATAGAAGGAGGGTATCATATAGTACGTACTGCTCGACAGGCTAAACGCTGTGCAGTTTGCACTTTTACGTACGTGCTTACTTATTTGCTTGCTTGCGTGCTTGTTAACTTACCTGCGTGAATGGATACTTACATTTTTAACACAAGGCAGAAAGAAGACACGACTGCTGCAATAGCAAGAACTATGACGCACACCATGACACCAATCAAGGCACGGCTAGTGCCCCCATCGTTGTTCTCTGAACCCTTGAGTATATCTGGTAACATGATAACACAAAGTCTGAATCTTAATCAGAATAACGCGCTCTGTGTTTTTTTACTGAGCTCTTAGATAGATCAAACATAACTACATGGAAGGTTTGCAGATGTATGCTCTCATGCATATTTAGAAGATACCGGAACGTTTCAACAGACATAATGTTTATTCTTTTGAAAGAGAACAACATTTAAACAAGATTTAAACTAGCCAACTGTTGAAGAGTCTGAGTTGAAAGGACCCGTCTACATTTTACTGGGATCAGACTTAAACATGAATAGTTCTTTAGGAGTTGGCCGAGAAATAAAAAGGGAGTACGATTAATGCTGATTGTGTCTCGAATGACCCCCGTGGTTCTAGAGAGAGAAAAGAAGGAAGATACTCAAACTTGTATAAACCATACACAGAGAGTACCATTGCTAATACTGACGGTGAGAGATGTATTTAAGTGCATTCGAGTGACTGAATGGTTGATTAGTACGTTCAGGTGGGTTTGTTTTTGTTGCTAAAAGCAGATGTTGCATACAGATGTAGACAGAATTGCAGAAAAGTGACACTGTTTGATACAAAATAAATCATAATTAATAGCCATTATTATTCATGTATCCTTACCGCGTTTTTCCACTGTCAAGTGGCATGCATCAGGGAAGGTAGGTGGAGTATGGAGTATATATGTGTCCTCAAAGTCTTGTGATATGTTTGGAATCCACAGAGTTAAGGTTTTATTCACAATGCCATTGGACCTATAACGTGGATTGATAATGTTGCACTTGGTAGATGCAGTCTGGTCACAAACAATGATGTCCAGCGCTGAAATAACAGGGCAACAAGAAACACACGATATGTGATGGTTTCTTTCCTTCAAACTGACTCAAACGTGATGGTTATGCTTAAGCAGTGCACCTCAGTATAGTTTGCGCGCGCATTAGCGTGTTTGTGTGAGTGTGTACGTGTGTGTGTGTGTGTGTGTGTGTGTGAGAGAGACTAGGTGTGTGTGTGTGTGTGTGTGGTGTGTGTGTGTAGATGTACGTTTGCGTGTGTAGATATGTGTGTGTGTGTGTGGGGGGGGGGGGCGGGGTCTGTATATGTGTCTGCGTGCTTGTGTGTGAGAGTCGGTGTATGTTTGTGTGTGTATGTGTGTGTGTGTGTGTGTGTGTGTGTGTGTGTGTGTGTGTATGTGTGTGTGAGTGTGTGTGTGTGTGTGTGTGTTTACAACTAAATATATTTGCTTACCAGGCTCATTAGCCCGCCGTACGCGGGCGTAAAAGTCTTGACGAGAAAGCATGTCAGCGCTGATGACGAATTTGATCGTGCCGGTGTTACC
>NW_027126712.1:15000-19447 GCF_037325665.1 Littorina saxatilis | reverse complement strand
TGTGCACCAACAGAAGACGTTAGTTGCAATGGATCGACGACAGCAGTGAGACAGTAACAATTGGTGACATTTCCATGACTGTGTCTCAACTGACATTATCAGTATATGTTTGTCATTTCATGGAATCTGTTTCCTTGCTGTTGTTCTCGAGACTTGTTCAAAATTGCTTGTCAAATGGAATGGAAAAGAACAAGAAATGTCACTTGATGTTTATTTTCTGCAATTGGAAAAAAATCCTCCTCCCGTTTCATGACTTTGAAGAGCGCTGAGAAACAAAGGGACAAAAGCGATGTTAATGCTTACGTCGTGTGCCACAAGAGTAAGTGAGAGTATTACGGAACCAATCTCTTGGCAACCGAAAGTATAACAAGTTTGAAGAGTGCGTACGTCACGCGCAAAACCCATTTTCCATGGAGATCTATTTCTTTGCCGTATTTGTCTTGTATTGTTTTGCCGTACAAAACTTGTTTGCCGTAATTGTCTTGTTTTGTTTTGCCGTACAGAACTTGTTTGCCGTATTTGGCTTGTATTGTTTTGCCGTACAGAACTTGTTTGCCGTATTTGTCTTGTATTGTTATGCCGTACAGAACTTGTTTGCTGTATTTGTCTTGTATTGTTTTGCCGTACAGAACTTGTTTGTCGTATTTGTCTTGTATTGTTTTGCCGTACAAAACTTGTTTGCCGTATTTGTCTTGTATTGTTTTGCCGTACAGAACTTGTTTGCCGTATGTCTTGTATTGTTTTGCCGTACAGAACTTGTTTGCCGTATTTGTCTTGTATTGTTTTGCCGTACAGAACTTGTTTGTCGTATTTGTCTTGTATTGTTATGCCGTACAGAACTTGTTTGCCGTATTTGTCTTGTATTGTTATGCCGTACAGAACTTGTTTGTCGTATTTGTCTTGTATTGTTTTGCCGTACAGAACTTGTTTGCCGTATGTCTTGTATTGTTTTGCCGTACAGAACTTGTTTGCCGTATTTGTCTTGTATTGTTTTGCCGTACAGAACTTGTTTGCCGTATTTGTCTTGTATTGTTTTGCCGTACAGAACTTGTTTGCCGTATTTGTCTTGTATTGTTTAGCCATACAAAACTTTTTTGCAAATGTGATTCTGATGTTGTGAAATGCGAGTGTAAAGATGCATATAGGTACGTGGATAAAGGGCTTGCTTTCACCAAAACAAAAAACTAAAAAAAAAGTTCTTCCCCCGTAATGTTTCTAAACTCAGATTCTTTATCTCAGCATCAAGCCATCGACCTAAAAGGCAATTTTGGGACAAGGATACAACTTAACCCGTATTTTTCTGGTTTTGTTTTGCCGTACAGAAGTTAGCAAATGTGATTGTGAGGTTGTGAAATGCCAGTGTAAAATGTACAAGTATGTCGAACAAAAGTTTGCTTTCACACACACACACACACACACACACACACACACACACACACACACACACACACACACACACACACACACACACACACACACACACATTCTTCCCCGTAATGTTTCCCAACTCTGCTTCTCAGCATCAAGCCATCGACGTAAAAGGCAATTTGGGGACAAGGATACAATCTGGCTCTCTGACTTTCAGCCGTGAAGCATCCCAACAATCCTTGACGACTACCCAAGTACACCAACCTCCAAAACGAGCCTTCACGTCAGCACGAGCATCATACTCGACAGTCCCCCCTCGGGCAACGCGCTACTGCGCAAAACAACGAGACCTTATGGGCAGAATATACCTGCGCAGAGTCAGCGGCACAGACGACGCACTGCATATTATTTATGCTGCGTTGGAGATTTGGACGAGAATTTGGCCTGTTTTACTTTCACGCAACGTGTGGCGGGCTGGTTTAATCTGCAGTGCGTCGTCGGTCCTGCTGAAGTTACATAGGTGAGCGGAGCCCCTTATGGGCAGAATATACCTGCGCAGTTTCAGCGGCACAGACGACGCACTGCCTATTATTTATGCCGCGATAGGGATTATGACGAGTACTTGGCCTGTTTTCTTTTCACGCAACGTGTAGCGGGCTGAGATAATCTGCAGTGCGTCGTCTGTCCTGCTGAAGTTACATTTGTTTTTTGTGTGGTTTGTTTGTTTGCTTAACGCCCAGCCGACCACGAAGGGCCATATCAGGGCGGTGCTGCTTTGACATAATATAACGTGCGCCACACACAAGACAGAAGTCGCAGCACAGGCTTCATGTCTCATCCAGTCACATTATTCTGACACCGGACCAACCAGTCCTAGCACTAACCCCATAATGTCTGACGCCAGGCGGAGCAGCCACTAGATTGCCAATTTTAAAGTCTAAGGTAGGACCCGGCCGGGGTTCGAACCCACGACCTCCCGATCACGGGGCGGTCTGAAGTTACAAAGGTGAGCGGAGCCCCTTACTCTGCTAAGAGACAAAAAGGCCTCGCGCATGCAGGAGAGTTTTTTGTGTCAACGAAGCAAGTTGGGACAGTAAGCTTGTTTAAGGGGCTGTATTAGCGAGTGTCTGCCCCCGTGAAGAAAAAAACAAAAGCTGGTGGTGTGGTAACAAACTTGTACGCAAACCCAAAATAGCATATTATGCGTACGCGCGCGCACACACACACACACACACACACACACACACACACACACACACACACACACACATACACACACTCACACACACACACACACACACACACACACACACACACACACACACTCACACACACACACACAAAGAATCTGCATGCAGACCAAACTACACCTGATTAGCTCTCTTACAATACTAGTGGGTTGTGGGGGTGGGTTGTGGGGGTGGGCGGGGGGACTTCCAAAATGTGTGATTCCCACCAGAGACCCCTCACATTTACGACCTTTTGTCTTGACATTTTGAAAGACGCAAATTGGAGGTTTTACAGTATGAATAGAGCCAATATAGTGCAGAAATACCCAGCAGGATACTGGCAGAACCTACCAGGTAAAGGGTCAGTTTCAGCGTTTCCATAAATTTGTCAAAGGAACCACAAAGGAAAACAGGTCGGGTCACAGTCTCAGATCTGGCCAGTCTGGAAGGGTCCATACATACAAAAGGAGAAATGCTCCTCAGATGACGGGCGCAGTGGCGTGGTGGTAAGACATCGGCCTCCTAATCGGGAGGTCGTGAGATCGAATCCCGGTCGCTGCCGTCTGGTGGGTTAAGAGTGGAGATTTTTCCGATCTCCCAGGTCAACTTATGTGCAGACCTGCTAGTGACTTAACCCCCTTCGTGTGTACACGCAAGCACAAGACCAAGTGCGCACGGAAAAGATCCTGTAATCCATGTCAGAGTTCGGTGGGTTATAGAAACACGAAAATACCCAGCATGCTTCCTCCGAAAGCGGCGTATGGCTGCCTAAATGGCGGGGTAAAAACGGTCATACACGTAAAATTCCACTCGTGCAAAAACACGAGTGAACGTGGGAGTTTCAGCCCACGAACGCAGCAGAAGAAGAAGAAGAAGAAGCTCCTCAGATAACAATCGACGGATTGACAAACTTCCAAAACAACCCCGGCAACTCAACAGCAAGAAAAGCCGAAGAAGCTGAACACAAAAACTGATCAAGCCCTTTGCTTTTGTTCAAGTTGCATGAGCTTTCTAACGTGGTTTTTTTCCCCCGAGACATATTTTTTTCATTTCAATTCTGACGTTCGTCTGCTGAATACATTTCACCACTGACGGCGCGAGCTCGATTTCGTCACAGAAATAACCTCGTCGCGTAGAGGAAAGTGTCCAACAAGCAAGGGAGAATAGAAGCGATCGAAGAACCCGCACACAATTAAACCCGGGAATGAAATCTGACACGCTAAAAATACATTAACTTCTGCACGAAAAAAACTATTTCTGCCGCATAATACTCAGCCCAGCAAAAATTATTTAAAACGTACGCGAAGAAACCATTTCTGTGACATACATTTATACCAGGCTCGGCAAAAATGAAATGAAAGTCTGCACGACGAACCTATTCGTGCAACACAAAACTCAGCTCTGCAAACAAGCATTAAAACTGCATGTGCCACGTAAGATAAGACACGCATGAAAAACTTCTTTCCACAACAGAACGGGCTTTGATTTGCTGACACGGATGGCCAGAACTGCTCTCATCGCAGATGTCAGGGCCGGGGTGCACGATCAAGTTACCAACCGGGTGAGATTCAGCCGCAGTGTTGGATTGGTGGAAATTGAGATTTGATGTGGATTAAACGAATCAGACCTCGCGTTTTGTTCTCTCCCCTTTGGGAGGCACCCACTTTCGGTTCGTGCACCTTAATCCAGGGGCAGGTTTCATGGGCAAGCAACAAAGTCGGCCAACTGCAGTTGAACAAATGAAATGCAGTAATCTGATGACACAGGATTTCATCAAAACATTTGTTTTAATTATTCGACTAACGGAGAGTTGTCCGATTACAGTGCTGCCCTCTACTTCCCCAGCACCG